>NC_044354.1:3895215-4195215 GCF_007364275.1 Archocentrus centrarchus
CATCCATCCATCTTCTTCCACTTGTTCGGGGCCGGGTCGTGGGGCAGCAGTCTAAGCAGAGAAGCCCAGACCTCCCTCTCCCAGCTCATCCGTGGGGACCGTCCTGGTCGTGTAATGTTGGACCAACTGTTTATCCTCTCAAGGATATTTGAGGGTGCGTGGGAGTTTGCCCATCCAGTCTCCTTGTGTTTTGTGGACCTGGAGAAGGCATTCAGCTGCGCCCCGTGAGGAATCCTGTGGGGGGTGCTGCGGGACTATGGGGCATCTGGCCTGTAGTTATGAGCCATTCAGTCCCTGTACAATTCCAGCAAGAGATTGGAACGAATTGCCAGCATTAAGTCAGACTTGTTTCTGGTGAGTGTTGGACTCCACCAAGGCTGACCTTTGTTGCCAATTCTGTTCATAATTTTTTTATGGACAGAATTTTTAGACATAGCCAAGTGGTGGAAGGTTTCACCTTGGGAGCCTCAGAATCTCATCTCTGTGTTTTTTGGATAATGTGGTCCTGTTGACTTCATCTGGTGGTTGCCTCCAGCTAGCACTGGAGCAGTTTGCAGCTGAATGTGTTCTCTGCTGCCCCCACAATCCGGCCTCAGATGGGGGCTGGATGGATGGATGGTGACAATTATAGTGAAAAGAATCATGCATCCTCAGAGGCTTCGGTATAATGGAGGGCCTGGACTGACTCATTGCATATTTGTTAACTGTCCCATTATCCCTTGTCCATATGTTCCAACTTTATTTCTTCTTCATCCCAGGGTCAGGTCAAGAGTAGCTTGGCCTTCCATCCAATTATCCAATTAGACATTTTTGAATGTTAAAATTCCCAGTGATTCAAGAGATCCAACCTGCACTGTTGCAAGATTCCTATCTGCTTGTTAAGTGCCTGTTATGGCCTGGGCAGACTTTTTTTTCTCTGTTTCTCTTTCTTTCTCGTAGCTTTCAGGTGGAGAGGTGGGCTGATGATTGCTCATGGCTCCGCCCACGGGCAGGGTTGGCCTTTCCTGGGCTTATTATTATTACCTTTGTTTTACCAGGAAGTCACAATCTCTTTTACAAGAGAGATCTGGCCAAGATAGCAGCCATACACACTCAAAACATCTCAAAAATACACTCACGCACCTGCAGTGCATTGTCTAATCAACATGTGTTATTTAAAGACCGGCTGGTACTGTTGTTCTCCACCAGATTGTTGTCACTTCAATAGAGTTTCCTGTCCAAAGCCAGCATGTTGCTTCCCTTAGTACTTACCTGCTTTTCCTCGAGGAATCTGACGCACACGTCTGCTCACTTACCAGTTTAAAATGGACTGCAGCAAAAGCAAGAACTTTAGTTGCAATTCACCTGCCTGCCCACTCTCCACCGAGCCGCTTTCACTCTTCCTGGATAGCTGCTTGCCTGTCTGTTGCCTCTTCTCTATAATACAACAAGTAAAATCTTATAATCAAATCAAAAGTCAGACCAGAAATATTCAATTTCTGTTTGGCCATTGTTAACATCCCTTCTCGTCCTCTGCAGAGCTCCCTGTCCTGCATCTGTTTGGGATTGTCCTCACCCGAGCCTTTAATCGGTCTTTTGATAACTCATTCAACTCTTTTAATAAATCCTCAAAACCATTCGTCAGTTGTCCGAGTCTGCTTTCTGAGTACATTTTATATCAAAATATGATACTGATGTCATTAGCATCTCTGGATCCAAATGTTCTTTCAATTCCCAAAATGAAAAAATAATAAACAAAACAAACAAACAAAAAAAAACACTGAGTCTACTGGGAGTTAAATTACATTTAAATTACCTTTTTCCTCAACAATGGTGATGAAATAAACTTTGTGAAAAGCCTGAGGGCAGATATTTTTTGGGGCATTTACCACCACATTGTACCACGTTCTTTCTCTCGCTCTCATGGACACATTTATTTAAGATAATGCTATAAACTCACACCATCTTCTTCAACAAAAGCCCTAACCAGATTTAACCTCACTAAAATAATGTAAAGACAAGTGTAATGTCTATAAGCATGGAGCAATCAAGAGAAACCCGTTAACCACAGGTCCTCACAGACTGACTGGATGGGTCACTGTATAGCAAGTAAACGCATTTATAGAAGTCCCCATCCAGCAATCATTCAGCTTCTTCTTCTACAGTATATATATCACACTTACGTATTACAGTATGAGTGAATATTTTCAATGCATAAGTGGTAATAATGTGTCAATTCTTTACAATAACACAAAGATTAACTGCTCACACATCACACTGTCATCTTTTGGGTCTTGCACACAGTAAAGTCACTGACAGCGCCGCTCAAATCCAAACTCCTGGTAGTATACTCCTCGTGCTCTCTTGTCTCCTTCATCTTCTGAGCACCACTTTTTTTTTTTTTGGGCTTTGGCTTGGTAAACATAATTTATAATGCCGCTGTGCTGACGAACTACTCTATAAGACAGTTGCCAAAAAACAAATTGTTGCATAGTTGACATCAACAGGTTCGCGCACATTTTTCACAAATGATTGAGAGCAGGGTCAGAAAGTACAAGTAATATATTTCCCCGTGTGCTCCTCCACCGTCAAAACTTTTCAGAAAAAGCACATATTTTTAATCAATGGAGTGTAAAATAATTGAGTAAATATTTGCAGTTAAAATTTAATTGATTAGGAAAATGTATAGTTTGGCTTTGGGTCACAAAGTAGAACCATGATTTAAACATATAGTGGAACTCCTACTTAAAGCAGTGTATATATATATATGCATGCCGTGTAACGTGGAGGGGCCCATTTGATAGTCATGTCGACTGGCCCCCTCCTGCCTTCTGGGGCCTACAGCACTGCCCCAGCTGCCCCATCAAAATCCTTCAGTCATGCCTTAACAAGTGGATGGATGTTGAAACACTGTAGAAAAACTTGCTAACTGTCCTTGCTACTGTTTGTTTTCATTGATGCTGCTGTCTCATATAATTTCTCTTATGTGAAATGCCTCAGAGACTATTTCATCTCCTTTCTTTCTCCCCGGAGTCCTGCACACTGGCAGCCTCTTGTTTTATGAAGTTACTAATCATTAGCTATCAATATCATCTGGCTTCTCTTCTGTAGATTTGACATGATTCCATCTGTTGCAGCAGAACACCACAATAAGACCTTTAATCAGTGTGGCAGTCAGCTGACTAACACGTTGCTGTCTTATAACATTAAAAACAAAAAACTGCAATCTACAAATAAAGTTAAACCTCAGTTTCTCAGAAACTGAACAGAACAGTGATCACAGAATGATCAGATAAAGTTACTTAATGCTTAAAAACTATAAACTTTTCTCTGCTGATTCCTGTTGCCTCATTCATCCATCCAGAGCTACACTGCGCCATCCATGCACTCATTCATCTCCAATACTGAAGTGTCTCTATCCGCAAGTATCTCCATTCTGTTCCCTTTCTCATTAGATACCACAGCTTCCCATCAATTCATTTGTCTCTGCACCACACTCACCTCGTCTCCTCCCCTTTAAGTGCCAATCATTAAGCTGTCAGTCAGCAAGTTTGCATGTTTTCAGAGCATCAGAAGTCACTTTAAAATTTATGGTGTATAGATGTAAATGTAAAGGCTTCCTCCTAACTAATTAATTTTGCTCTCATTCTGTTTTTACTTTCCATGATCTCACTTTCTCACTTTTTACTTTTTCTGGCTCAATTTTTTTATTTTCTCTATGTTTTTATCCTCCTTTTTGCTCTTTTTCATACCCTTTACTCCTCATCTTTGCCCTTTTTCATCTCTCCTCTTTCCTCTAAACTCTCTGGCTGTCAGGCCTGTAACTCCTGATCCATGTATATATTTTTATACTTTTTATTTATTTTTACAGCCCTATCTCTTAAAGTACCTTCTGACTCTATTCCTGTGTCACAAAGCCACTGCGATTTACACCCCTATTCACACCGAGGCAGGAGGGGTGGATGGTGAAATGTGGTGGGGTGGGTGGTGCTGGGTGTTTGAGATAAGCCATCACTGACCAGATTTACAAGTCTCTCTCGGACAATCTCCCCTCCATCCAACCTTTGAAAGGTTCAAGGTTCAATTCCTTTCGGAGCCTGTTTTGTAAGAGCCCATCCTCCTGCTGAAGAAGGAAAAAAAAGAAAGCTTTAGGGTTTTATACACAGAGCGATGGCCATGTATGTTTAGGCAGCTGCTAGCAGCGATGCAGAGAGATTTACGTGTTGGTGCTTGAAGGAACAAGAGCTTTCGATCCCTGTAGCGTAATATTTTATTGTGTCAGGGATACAATGAGATAGGCCGTTCCATTCCTTTCAAGAAAAAAAAGAAAAGAAAAAAGAAAAAGCCTGACACCAGAGTTTTGGACAGGGAAGAATGAAGCCAGAGTGGGAAAAGGGAAGAGAGGAACAGGGAAAGAAGAACAGAACATGAATGAGCATTGTGCAGCTTTCTGAGAACTCAGAATAGAAAGCCAGAAGCTCGTATACCCATCATTCAACCTACTGATCAATGAATTGATTAGTAAATCAGGCACCATACAGTAAGTCAAGGCTGGAGCTCCATTAGGGAAGAGCTATGTCATCATTACAGACCAGAATCCAAAGGCTTTGGGGAAAAACCTGCTATCCATTTTCACAATGGCTTTATAGCGAGGGTCAATAACAAAAGAACAGCGACAGCGAGTTTAACTTTTTCTGGTGTTGACTCGTCTACATTATGAGAAAGATTTTCTGCCAAAAGCTGCACATTGAACAAAACATGCTACTGTTGCTTGAGCAGTAGTCACACAATACCACGATCATTTACATTTACTGCTTTAGAGTGTTCTTCTGCTTCCACATGACACGCTTGTATCTGTGATTGCAGTCATAATCACTCTGACAAAAGAACACAGGAACAACATGTTTTTTGATTGAAGCTTTATATTCCAGAATAAGGAGTTTATTTTTCCTCTAATTAATTCCTTTATTTTCTCTCAAAAGAAAAGAGAGGCTGGATTTTGAGACATTTTGTTGCTGCAAATTTGGTTCATCTATGTGCATTAGCAACAAATAAGTAAGAAGAAAAAAGATCAGCTGCAAGTTAATATCTGTAAGAGGTTCTTTTAATTTCAAAGTTTTGATTTTGCCTTGCTATATGCTAATGTGGTAATACAGCAGATTGTATTTAAGCGGTTGTAATAATTTGCATTAGGAGGGACTGTTAAAGTAAAAATAAACATCTCTGCTTAGTATATTAATTCTAAAGATATTCAGTCGTCGTATGGTTTCAGTAGTGTTCATGGAATCTCATCTGTAGGCTAAAAATTGCGTTGCTGCCCTCTGGGGCACCAATCTATGATTTTTAAGAAAGATAACGCTGCCAAGACTGATGAGGAAAGTCTCATATTTAAAATACAGCATGTCCAACCATTACGTTTATGTCAGCTCTTCTGTTTCAGCAGCTTGTAACAAGATAGAGAAACATCAAATTACTTGTCGAGGTATCACAAGGTGCTATATGTTGATTTCACACAAAGCCTTATCTTACGTTAACTCTTAAGCTAAAGAGACCTTAAAAGTTGAATAAGGCAGGTTTTAACAGTTCTGGTAGCAACAATCCTCTCCTCCATTTCAGCAACTGGCAAAGAACATTTGGAGTTTGTGCAAATAAGATGTGCAGTGCATGATCTTCCTCATGATCTTCCTCTCTGCCCGCGCTCGTGCAGCAGCACCCTCTCAGATGTACTTTTGGCATCTGTTCATCATAAGTGAGCATTTATTATATGATGGAAAACATTCAACAGTCAAACCTGCAGAGAAGACACACACACACACACACACACACACACACACACACACACACACACACACACACACACACACACACACACACACACACACACACACACACACACACACCTTTACTCATGTCTGATTTGCACAGTATTATTGATCATTGTATTTGACAGGCTGTAGTGTTTAATGGAACAGGAATCTGCTGAGGCAGTTGTGGCAACGCAGCTAATGGACTGTATGACATACAAACGCACACACGTACTGCACACACAGCTGCAGTTCCTACAACCAGTGTATGTTTCCTAAGGGACTGCTTAGCTCAACACTGGCCCTGTGATAATGTGCCATTTTACTTTATCCATAAAAGCCATGTGGTGTAATTTATAATTTTATGACTTGCTCTGGTACATATTTATATATATATATATATAATAACAACTGCTGTTGTGTATTCAGTGAAAATCTGGCACAGTTACAATATTAGAGAGATTTTGCTACATTTAAAAAAAATCAAATTAAGAAAGGAGATTTAAGGAATAGGCAGCAACATAGCTGATTACACCTGGCCTTGGATTGTACCAGTTTCCATCTCCTGAGTGATGCATATGAAATTATTTACAGCTACTAAAGAATAGAAGGAAGATAAGGGCATGAACAGGGATTTATGAAATGTTAAGCAATGTAGCAGAATGTATTTTAATACAGTAGGTTGAAAATATATCTGTCGTGTCAACTCTGCCCTCTCTAACCTATGTTTCTTCGCCTGTCTCCTCTGTGATCTGTCTAGAAAGACAAAAATAACACTTAAATAGAGTTTTTGTAAAAAATATGGCATATCGTCTGCAGGAATGTGCAGCACAGTTGGGATGTATGCATGCCAGGCACCATTCAGACTCTATTTTAAACTGAAAGATTAATAAGTGCTCTCGCTGACTGACGTCAATCGCAGAGCGTCTGTGAATATGAATCTATGTAAAATTATGAGCTTGTTACGAAAGCATATTTAGCGTATGTTTGTGAGTGTGTGCTATAAACACACAGCTATGTGCGTTGTCATATGATACTGTGACTATTTCTCTTTTTGCTGTTGTGCAGCCCACGTTTGTGACTGAGAGGGAAATGAAGGGAAGGTGTCAGATGTGAAAGTATAAAATAGATAGAATGATCTCCATAGAAAGAATATAATGATAATAATGATAGAGAACATAGCAAGACTGCAGTATGACAATAGGAAATATAGTCCACACACTTGAGCAAAGTAGGTAACAGGTTGCTCCATTCCTCCCACTTTTAGACCATTTACCAAAGTTGTCTGAGCAGCCAGTGGAGCTCATCATTCAATTAGCAAATTTATGCCTTTTCATTTCAATCATTTCAGTCAGGTGATGATATTTAACTGCATTTATCAGTGAATATTTTACTGTTTCCAGCAGCTGAAACAAAACCCCTCAATCCACTGACTCCAGCAAAACCTGAGCAAAAATGAGCCTACAGCAGGACTGTTCAGGTGCCAATGTCTTCAGTGAAGTTACAAATCTGCCAAACAAACCATCACCTGATCAGGCATGAGCGTGGTGTGCGTCCCTCCTCTTCTGCAGTGTTGCATTTTTACACCACAGGTTGTAGCTTAGCTGTAGCATCGTTAGCTTGTCTAATTGTGAGAAAGCAGATCAGAAGTGCATGATACAACTTTCCTTTACATGGAAAACTGTTTAGATATTAATCAAGTTTAATTGATACTTAAATAAAAAGCAATGAGCGAGTGAGCGTGTCTGTGTGTGTGTTAGTGCTGTGATCGACTAGTGATCGGTTCAGGGTGTATCCGCCTTTTGCCCTAAGACAGCTGGGATCGGATCCAGCCCCCTGTGATCCTGAACTGAAATGAATCGATAGATGGGAAAAAGACAAATGCTGGTCAGAACAAGTACAGTTTTTTTTTTTTTTTTTTGGTTGGGGGGGCTGCTATCAGTAGTCATAATTTACCTTTACCTGTATGTACCTTGCAGAGGGTAGCTGTTGTCTGTCTCTTCTTATAAACCCTCATCTTTCAAACATGCCCCCGTCTCTCTTTCTCATCTTCCTGCAAATTTCCAAGCTCTGCTGCAATGCAGAAACCTAAGAAAAACACTTTTACACAAAGGGAAGATGTTTTCTTTGAACACAGAGTAAATTTGCTCCTTTCCATCCACTCTTTTGTGTCAGTTCCTCGTACTTTTGTCCCTCTTCTGCTGAGAGTATAAATGTCTTGATTTGCAAACTGTGTTTTTGTGGATTTCATAAGAAATACTTTCACTCTCTCTGAAAGGTTTTCTGCTGTATTGGCCTATCAACAAGGTCAAAAGACAGACTTTCTCTTACTTTAATTTTTGGATGTCCTTTAAAGGAAATTGCATCATTTGGGTTAATATATGAGCAAGGTTGGGCAGCAGGGTGGTGTGGTATTAGCATCGTGGCCCCGGAGAAAGATGATCCTGGGCTCAAATCTGGTCGGCTGGGCCAGCAAAGCCTGCGTGCCAGGCCAGTTGGCTTGTATTTGTGCGTGAATATTTATCGGTCTCTCTGAGTTAGCCCTGCGACAGACTGCCCCATGACAGCTAGGGCAGCTCTGCCCCCCCGCAACCCTGAATCAGATAAGTGTTAGAAAATAGACAGATGGATGAATTGAATTGAACTGAATTAATCAATTAATATTGCTCAGCATACTTTATTAGAGTAAATAATTTTTCCTTTAGTCAGAAAAAAGCTCTTTTATTAATACCAGTTAGTTTGCTGCTAGCTCATAAGGAGCAAGCATTAATGCCAAAAACCAAGAGTCTTGACATCTTGGATTTTTGCTATTTTTTGATATTATTTTTTCCTTTTGAATCCATTTAAATGTCTTCAGTTACATATTACACTATTGTAATGAGGGATGTTGTTTTAGCTATAAGAGACCCGCCTTCAAGCACATTGCTTATCGTGCCCTTCCTGTCCTGTTGCCCCCCGGTTCAACTCCCTCTCAGAAACATTTGCAATCTCTCAGTTTTGTATTTGTGTATTTAAGACGATCTTGAGAACCAGATGCTGTATTTAGGTGCAATTCCTTCTAATGTCTTTACTCATTGCATTTTTTATCATAACTTTCTGTCTTTTGACTCCAGCCTCCTTTGCATTGCCTGCTTCTTTTTTCTATCTCACTCTCTGAAATGCTGTTCATCTGACATCTCCTCTCATCCAAGGTGACTTGTAGAGAGCAGTCCCTCTGTTGCATACAGAAAAAACAAGGGAGCACACCTGGCTGAGACTCTAATACGCTCAACAGAAATATTTGCAAAGCAACAGATTACATGATTAGAGCTCCTCTAAGGCGCAGTGGTAGCTTTGAAGAATCAGAAACATGATACAGCCTCATCTCTGGAGCCACAAAGACAAACTGAGACTCAGCAGAAGAGTAAATCTTAAACGATCTGGATATTTTTTTTTTTTTAGTATGAAATTCCCTCTTTGTGTTACTTCTCCAGGTCATCAAGAAAAGAGTGCAGAGGGAACACAAAACTTCCCATTAGATTTGTCCAGTGCCAGGCTAAAATAACACACTATAGTCATGAAAGGGATTCAAAAGATGTAGGGCACCAGGAGGAAAAAACAGCACCAAGCACAACAAATCCTTTTTTATTCTGTGCAGTCTATTGTGACTGATGCACATCAAGAAAAAGACCAGCATGATAGAATTTTACCCTCTTCCCTGGTGTATGATAGCGTCCAAACTGTGTCCATTACACTTAAAATTAAAAGTGGGATAAAAACCCAACCAGACTACCGTTTTGGACTCGACCCATCGAGAGACCCACAGCAGTATT
This sequence comes from Archocentrus centrarchus, assembly GCF_007364275.1. NCBI lineage: Eukaryota > Metazoa > Chordata > Actinopteri > Cichliformes > Cichlidae > Archocentrus > Archocentrus centrarchus. The sequence continues at coordinate 3,904,811 of NC_044354.1, forward strand.
TTTTGTTACTTTTAAAAGCATTTCACACTCTGTTAGTTTGTCCCTGAGACCATTAAGACCAAACAAACATGTATGACTTTATGTATCCCTATAATCATATCATATTAAAGAAATCTTGTAGTCTCAACCAAGCATGGAGCGCTTCATAAAAGTAGGATTAGAGACTTTTACCCATCAGTCAAATCACAAGTCACAAGAACATTTAAGTCTGAATTCAAAAAATGTGAATCTATTCCTCATTTTGCAGGTAAATGTAGTTTAACTGGGTCAGATGTGGAATCTGATATTCTTTCATCTCTGAGATACCATCTGTACTCGATTAATGCTGCCTACCTTAATGCTGATAACTGGAAATAATAACTTGAGGAGTTGTTTTTATCGATTCTTTCTGCTCACATGGATCATGAATTTTTTTTTTTTTTAAAGAACAAAGACAAAGAAGAGATAAAATAACCTCAGTGTACAGGAGACACCTGGGATGACAGAGTATCAGAATTCCTTGTGACTCAGATCTCACATATCATATGTCCTTCCATAAAACGTGACCCCATGGGTTGTTTGTACAAGCAGATTGTTACAGCCTGCAGTTAGGTTTTATTGTTAAGTGACCTTTAAAATTCATCTAACAATACAACAGTGACCTAAGCAAATGCAGCAAACAGGCATTTAGGCTGTAAAGTCTGTGCAATATAACGATTACATGGGCAACACTGGGAATTTTGTTCCACTGCATGTGATGCGAATGACAATAAAGATCATTGAGTCCTTGAGTCCTACAGTAGAATTATCACACGTGTCCACTTTGTCTCGGGCATATTTACTTCTCGGGCCCCAAAAGGCTGGAAAAGTCAGTGCTACTGAAGATCATTTTGCAACTAATTAGGTTAATTGGCAGCAGTTCAGCAACATGATTGTGGATAAAAAGAGCATCACAGAGAGGAAAAGATTCTCAGAAGTGGAAATCTGTTCTGTGGTCACAGAAATTGAAATTTGAAATGAATTTAGCAATACATAGACACATCCTCCAGAGTAAAGAGGACTTTGGGCTTGTCATCAGCTGTCAGTTCAGAAGCCTGCATCTCTGATGGTATGGGGATGAACTGGCAGTTTGCACATCTGGAAAGGCACCATCAACGCTGAAAGGTACATACGGGTTTTTCCAACATCCCATCCAGATGGGATTTTTTTTTTTTTTTTTTTTTGCATCTTTCAGAATCCAGGTGCTGAACTGGCCTGCCTGCAGTCTAGACCTTTTACCAGCTGAGAACATTTGGCCCATTATGAAGCAAAAATATGACAAAGAAGACCCCGGACTGCTGGAACAGTAGAATCCTGTATCAGACAAAAACGGGACAACATTCCTCTCCCAAAATTCCAGAAACTGGTTTCCTTCGTTCTCAGACATTTAGTGTGGTTAAAAGAACAGGGAGTGCTGCACAGCGGTAAACATCACCCTTTCCCAAATTTTTGGAGATTTCTTACTGCCATCAAATTCAGATTCTGTTTTTATTTGCATTTTACTCAGTGTCCCAGCAGTTGAGGGTGTATATTTAAAAGGTAATTTGTAGTTTTTCCTCTCAGTTTTTTTAACCTTCTGTTTCCTATTTGACTGAGTATTTATAATTTTCTTTCTTTTGCTATTTAACTTTTCAATCCACTTGTTCTCTTTAAATTGGTGCATACTAGAGTTGCTTTTTCAGTTCATACTCTTGATGTCTGCTGTTGTTTTCACTATTGGCCATCTGTCATTGGTCCGAACTAAGAGGAACCGGGACACCAGACAGAGGAGACTTTTAATTGGCCCACTGAGGATAAGGGCTTCTTCAAGGGAACACTCTATGGTGGAAAGCTGATTAGAAAACAGCAGGTGTTGGCACCGGCAGTGTACAAGCTCTAAAACTGAGGTTCAAGGCTTCCATGGGGACCTTGAGGAGGCTCAAGAGAAAATATGCCAAATGATGTTGTATAATTTTGTCATATTTCCCTTCATTACAGTGAGTGCAGGCAGAATTCAGAGCTATCAGAGTCTTTTATTGTATCACACCACTGATGCTCACATGCTGACTGTTTGAGCTTGACTTTTTCCCTTTATGAGACATTGTCATAGACCCCACGAGCATCGTTTTGTCTGCAGAAATCTACTGTATGGTGCAAAGGTCAGACACTTCTATTTTGCATTTGTTGTGACTTATTAGAATAGAGTTTGAGGGAAAAGTTGAATCTTCTTGTTGTTATAGTTACAGCATCCACTAGAGCTGGTGGTCCCACTTAGTCTGATTATGCTTTTCATTTGGCTCATCCAGTTTCAGCAAAGCATTTCAGCGTCTTAGAAAGTCCGGGAAGAATTTCTGACTTTGGACGCTTTCATTTAGTTCTGTTGGCACATTTTCAGCCATCACAGTGAAACTTAGTAAGGTGGAAATTTAAATCACACCTACTGTATATTTGAAACAGAGCAACAAAAGCTACCTGATGAAAAATGACCTTCTGAATAGAAATGTGATGAAATTTGGACTCCATTATTTCCCACCCCACATTATCTCAGATCTAAGATACTCCAATGATTTCTGTCGTCTTTAAATCCAGAGCTAAGTGACGGTGACAAAGACTTCTATTGATTTTTATCCCTCTTGTTGTATATTTATAGTATATTGATATTAGGAGCCAGGTTGCTGACTTATAAGCATTCAGATATATCTAATCTCTGCACGTCAATCATCACCAGAAGGGTTAAATGTTGAATTTTAGAGCACATGTTTGTTTGAATCTCCTGGGCTCTGGGCCTTTCTGTGTAGAGTGTGTGTGTCCTCCCAGTGTCTGTGTGGCTTTCCTCAATTAGGTCATGCTGTAAAAATATATATCCAATAAAGTAAAACGTGGTTTGCAGCATCAGGTGCTGTAAGACGTCATTCACACCCTTTTGCAATCATTCCTTGTCCAACATAGGGCTGCACCCCAGTTTGAAAACCATCATGGTAGATACTACCTGTTGATTTCTTAAAGGAGTACAACACTTCAACATATGAAACACATTAAGCAAATATGCAGGACTGCTGTTTTTCATCGATACAATAATTAGAAACATCTAATTTCAGAGTGATGCTGAAGTTCCTATCGTTTCTAAAAGTAGAATGGGAGCCTTTTGAAAAGGTTTATAGTGTGTAGTTGATAAGGTGACCCTTACACCTTAGTTATGCTGCTATAGGCTCAAGCTGTAGGGAGATTTCCCATGATGCACTGAGCATTTCTTTTCCTCTTTTAATCTCCTAAGCCACTACTGCATGTCATAAGCTTTTTTCCCCTTCTTTCTGCCATATTTTGTGTTTTTCCATGTCTCACTATGCTGTTTTTTTCCTTGTCTTCTTTCTCCTTAACCCCAAACTGGTCTTGGAAGATTGCTGCCCCCCCATTAAAAGGGAATTCTTCTCTGCTATTACTGCCAAGTACTTGCTCATAGGTGCGATTGTTGTGGTTTTCTCTCTAATATTGTAGGATTTTTACCTTGCAATATAAAGCCCCATGTGGTAACAGCTGTTGTGGACTGCTGCAATATTAATAAAATTGGGCTGAATTTAATTTATCTGCAAAGTCTGAATGGATGACTAACACTCAAAACAGCGCCATCTCTAAGGGAACAACAGAGTTGCAGTATTACTGGGTAAATGTACCGTTGTTGTGTCTGGTAACTGCAAAGGTACTGTAGACATTTCTTTGGAACAAACAAAACTGTATTCATGAAGTAAAACATTTCCAAAGATAATTATACATTTCCACAATAAACTCTTACAAGTGCAAAACATGACATAGATTAGAGGGCTCAACAGAACTCATCTGCTTTTATAATATTATGTTTTTATCTGAACTTGTCTGATTTGGCGTGCTTGTAAACAGCAGGATGGTCAAGTGAAGCAAAGCCAACAGAGCTCCTGTGAAAATATGTTAAAATATGTATGCTACTCAAATAAACATCAGTCTCATCAAACAAAACAGATGTCACGGCTTTTGGATACGAAACTCAATTACCCCAAATCAAACGGTGCTGTCGCTGAGATCGCACCGCCGTGCTTCATCCATGAATCATTAGAAGTAATTTGGGATTTCTCTTGTGAAAGTAACATGATTCCCTCGTAAAAGCAGACAAAGTCTTCTGTCTCTCAGATGCAGATGCTCGGTTGAACATACAAAAAGCACCCACACATTGTTCCATTGATAATTAAACACTGCTTGGCTCTAAACTGCACTGCGATCCAACGGATCCTGGTGAAAGATAAAACTGTGGAGGAGTTTTTAGTTGTTTATTTGAAAGATAAATGACTGGAGCATTCAGTCTATATAATCTTATTGTCAACACAAGTGAGTATTATAACAGAGGTCTACAGGGAGATAGGTGGATCAAGCCTCTGATCCCACCATTTGCTGTTCTCTGTGATGAGACAATGACCCAAAGATTGTGTGGAAAAAGCTGGTAAAAAGGAACTGCAACTTGATTTGATGTTAGTTGTTGGCATAGACTGAGGCTATGGAGACTTAACGCCTTCAGTGTTCTTAGAAATGTACTCGATCACGTGTGTAACAAGTAATTATAGTGGTTTATATTCACTCAGTTATGGTGATCACAAATTTATACTGCAAAGAGTGTCAAATATTAAATGAGATTCAGGTCAGAAAATATAAGAAGGGTGATAACATGTTTGCTGGGTTGGCATTTCTTATAAAAATTGCAGGCTGTCAGTTTCGACTCCCCCAACTCGAATGTCGCTGTTTGCTTTAAAAACAGCTTGGTGCAGAGGGTATTATTTAGCCACGTTTTGTTATTTATTTAGCTGGTAGAACTACTGGCACCTAAATGGCACCTGTGTGAGTGCTAGTATTGACTTTTTTTTGTCAAACTGAGTTAAAGGATCTTCATTGGGGATGAGAGTGGTGTTTCTGACTATGACCCAGGAGGAAACAGCAGTTTTTAGTGTAAGAGCTAACTGCGTCTCTTCCCTAAAGGAGGAGCATCGGGTCACTCTTGTTTTTTTTTCCTCACATTTATGGCGTTGTGCACCATTATTTTATCTCCCAGGCTTATCAATGTGGCACTCTGAAGCATCTGAAGAAAATGTGGTGCAAATAACTTATGCAGTTATGCCACTGTGTATCACAGCACATTGAAAAGGCAGGAGTTTATTCGCAGAGATGTATTGGTCACACCCACACAATCATCACTTTGTTTTTTGGGAATAGTTACAGGAAAGGTAATAAGGTAGAAGGAAAGTTAGAATAAAGTTAAAGCCTCATTCATGTTTCCTGGAAAACCCATCCCAGCTGCTGAGGCTGCGGTTGATTTTGTCTTTGTGTGTTTTTCTGTGACAGTGCAGTCGCCCCATACGTCCAATGCTCAAACAGGCGATGAGGGTTTTGAAATTTATTATGTTGAAAATTGTTAAACTTTGAAAGAATACATTTTTTTCTTCTTTGAATGACAAAATATATTTTCTGAATGTATGCTACTGTTAACCATACACAGAGTTCACAAACTGCTGAAGCCTTTTGTCTCTCCCATAGTCAGAATCTAGAGAAGCATCAACTAACTTGCTAAAACCTCAAATGTTCAGAGTAAATGACAAGTTTAACTATAGAAAAATGTTCATTCTCTCTCCAATTTCTCACTCCATTGCTCTTCTCGTTCTCGCTTTTCCTTTTTTCTTTTCCCTCTTGCATTCTAACAGCTCCCTCTCCACCAGCACTGTGCAATCTGTCAGTCATGTGTAGCCTCTGTCAAGTTTTCAGCTAAGACCCGGGTAATCCTGCCATCGCTGAGGCTGTTAACTGGCTAATTACGGAATATATTGGCCGTCACAGCCCCCTAATCCTCCACTCTCATTCACTTTTGCCCATTAAGGATCCTGGGGGATTACTGTAACAATCACACCTCCTTCTTTCTTTGATGGTATACGGGGATTAATATGAAAATATAAAGTGTGCGCTGCGGAAACGATGGCAGCGCTGTCATGGGAGGCGAGAAAAAGAACTGCTATACTGAAGAAGTTGTGCAGTCTACCAGACACTGTTGTCATAATGTGTAAATGACCCACTATATAAATAACAAAGTACTTCTCTGAGAAGATCATTGCTTTTTGTGCTGTGGGTGGGGTGAGTGTGTGTGTGTGTGTGTGTGTGTGTGTGTGTGGGGGGGGGGGGGGGGGGGGGGGGGGGTACTGTATGAGTGGGCTATGCTCAAAGCCTGCAGAGGTGGCCCGTAGGAGCTCTGGTCACAAGGATGCCGGTGTTGAAGGAAACTGTCAGGTTGAATACAGCAAAGTCTGAAGACTAAAAAATAACCTCACCGAGTTCGCTGTCAGAGACTGATGAGGTTTAATCAGCTCTCCTGAGGCAGCGTGCCAGATTTGAAATTTGTCCCGAGAAGTTAAAGGCTCTAAACATTGTGGGGCTTTCTTGGTTGACTCGCCTCTGTGATGACACATGGATGTCAGGGAACGCGGGGTTGGAGGAGCAGACTGTGCTGGTGGTTACTGGGGTGTCACACTCCCTACCCTCTCTGGGAAAGTATTCCAGGGTGTTGGAAGCAAGGGTCCAACTGGCCTGTGATAAAACAATAACAATCCAGATTCCATCATGGCAGTGGAACAGTGGACCGAGACTTTAACCATGCAAAACGTCTGGCAGGGTCATGGGAATCTGTCTGTGCAGTCTGCATGTATTTTGTAGATTTAGATGACTTGAAACCGTGATGGAATCTGTGGCACATACTTTCAGAGCATCCAGTTGTGGGACTGTTGTTTCATTCCTGTCCTTCGCACAAAGACATTTTTTATTTTTTTTTGGACTTCAGTTCTGTTTGTGACATCCAGGACAGGATTTCAAGGTGCAGCTGGAGGCAGGGTTTCATATTAGGAACCTCAAATATCGTGTCTGCTCTGCGTGGCTCACGATCATGATTCTGTTGGAAGACTGTATTGGAAGGCATTGGGCAGTTTTGATGCGACGGTTTCCTACTGTGGTTCACTCCCTTTGGGTTGGGGGAGAGATAAGGCCCCAAGCAATGGAGTTGAAGCATCTAAGCATCTTGTTTACAAGTGATGAGTAGATGGAAAGTGAGATGGGCCGACATCAGCAGTAATGCGGATGTTGTACTGAACTGTCAGTGTTTATAGAGCGCTGAGCTAGAAGGAGAAGCTTTCAATTTACACTGACACTCAGTCGATTTCATCTCTCTTATGATCACGAGCTCTGGGTATTGACCAAAAGAATGATGTTGAAGATGCAAGCAGGCAATGCAGGTTTCCCTCATAGGGTGGCTGGACTCTGATCCTAGAAAGAGAGTGAGACATCCAGACATCTGAAGCAGCTCGGAGTGCAGCCTCTGCTTCTTTGTGTCAAAAAGAGTCACCTGAGAGCGTTTAGACATCTAATCAGGATACCTGATTTGACTGAGTGGCAGGAATTATAGAAGTGGCACTGAGTGATTAATCAACCATCCATCTAACAATCCTTCGTCTTATGCTGCAAGTACAGTGATTTTCCTTCTGAAACATCATAAAGTATAATACACGAAGGAGTAAAATTATAATCTGTCTATATCAGGCATGTAGTAAAATGTCTGCAGCCACAGTTAAGAAGTCCAAAAAGAGTCATGAACAGTATCTAAGTGTTTTAAAAAGGAAACTTAGATAGTTACATTTTTTAAAAAGTTATATTTACACACAGTGAACAAAAAACTGGGAAGAATCAGGAATCTCAGAATCAGGAATTACAGCTATGAAGAAGATGACAAACAGCTTTTGGTCTGTGCATTAACTGTGGTCTGAGCCAATAACATTTGCAAGTAAAATGTCAGTGTAATTCTCTTGGTCCTCCATTCTGCAGTACAGTTTTGTTACCAGATGGTATTTAGTTCTTGCCATGTTCCATGGAAGCTATTTTCCATGGCAGTTGTGTGCCCTGTTTGTTCCTTTTGGCTGTAGTCAGCAACAATATGAGTTTTGCTGAATAACTCACTTGACACTCTGAATTCTAATCAATTACATTTTTGATTTCAGCCCTTCATGTTGTCCCGTGAATATGGTATGAAGTCTAGTAACAAAACTTCAGAGCCATTCAGCTGAAACAGTTACACAGATCTTATGATGTAATTGATATTAAATTAAATAAAGAATCTTCTTAGCTGACAAGACATTTGTCTTAAATTGGCATTTGGCACAACATTATTGATTATTGTCTTGAGTGAAAATTAACTTAAAATTTCACTAATTGCACTGTAGTCGGTCCGGTCCGGTACTGCGTACCACTAAAAGATTCTGCGCCGGTATGCAGTACCTGGAAGAGGGGGAGCGGCTGTATGCTGTAAAGCCGTCATTCAGAAACCGTCACGGCTGAACTTTGGGTCAGAATAAATCCGCTAGCAATAAGCAGCCTAAAACACAAATTAATCAGTTAATAAATAGCTTGTTTTCCTCCCACAACTGTTCATGCTATGCTGGAGCCTCAGTTCTCTAGCTTCTCTCCCCTCAGAGAAAATGTTCACAACTACGTTTGGCCTCTTAACTTGCCAGTGGCCCCCCGGACTTATGTAGTGCCTTTTATATGGCAGGCTAGACCCTCCCATTTTGATTGACATATCATTCGGCCAATCATGTAACTGGCCGTACCAAAATCACCTGCAAAAGTTACGTGACGCCCTCTGGTTATAATTGGCTCTGGAAAACCCATTTCTAGCAGTTTAGCAGGCCAATAACAACCAGAGGGTGTCACGTAACTTTTGCAGGTGATTTTGGTGCCAGTTAACAAGTTAATGTCTATCTGCTTGATACAAAATATCCCAATTAAAAAAAAAAAAAATTATATATATATATATATATATTTTTTTTTTTTGGTCATAGTACCAGCAAGAATTTAAAACAACTTTCACCCCTGTGTGTATACCACTATCCTCCACCATACTTGGAAAATGAGGTGCAATGATTTTGGTTCCTTTTATCTCCACATTTTTCTTTATATTTTACTGTAAATTAATGTGTTGAAAACACAGCTTCTGAATACTTCATGTGTGGTCTGGACTGGTCTGTCATTGTCAAGTCTGAGTTTGTTACACTTTAAGCGCAGATTAATAATAATTCTTTCTCCACATCTATATTAACCACTATTTTTTTTTTCAGTTTCTTAAATATTAAGAACCGGCTGCATTTTCATTCTAGATTTATGTTTTAGTGCTTGTTTTTCCCCTTAACTTTCTCAATAAGTTGGGTGAACTTTTTTTCAAAAGTTAATATTCATTGTGACAAAATGGGACAGGGAGATAGAACAGAAAGTAAAAAAGGACAAAGACATCATAGCGCTAACTGATATGAAGTACTTTAAAGCACAGCTCCGCTGCCTCCTGGCAACACACCGCAGGAAGAAGGGAACAAAAGAGATGAACAGTGGGAAAAAGGAGAGGGGAAAATGATAAGCCAGCATATCTTTTATTATTTCACAAGTTGAAGAGTTTGGTTATCAGATGTTTTTGCCTCCTCTTCCACCCTCCTCTCCTGCTCGTCCATTTTTTTTTTTTTTTTTTTGTATATACACTTGTATGCTTTCTGATTTTCACTCACCCTATTTTATTTCTCAGCTGTCTCTCGCTCTTATCAACACCTGCACGCTGTCTTGGCTTTTTTTTTTTGCATTTTCCTCTCTGCTTCATTTGAGCCACCCTTCCCCGCAGTGATGCTGCTCGCCACCTGCTCCGCACCTGTAATCACAGTGAACGGCATATTGTGTTGAGTTTGTTAACAAGTACTTGTTTGAATTCTGAAACGCTGGGAGGTTAATCTCTGTCTCCCTGCGGCGTAATGTTTTAACCTGATTTTACATGAGAAGATAACACAGCTCTTGAGCTTGTTAGCCATTTTCAGGCTTTCTCACTTGTGCAGTGTCGCAACATGAATGCGCACACACACACACACACACACACACACACACACACACACACACACACACACACACACACACACACACACACACACACACACACACACACACACACGCACACACACACATTGCAAGACTCTCTAATTTCCACATCACACACACTCATCTCTTTGTTCTCTCCTCTGACACATTAGTTTCTGATTATCCACCTCAGTTCAGTCACGGTCTGCCGACACCAACGCAAAGACACTTCATCATCACCTCTGCTCTTTCTCTTAACACTCTAAAAACAATCTTATGGACAATTTGTTTTTTTAATGCCTATAATCCAGCTTGTTTCAGAAAAAGGTAATTTGCGTCTTGCATGAAGATGCACAAATTTGCTCTGTTTGATGTCAGTGCAAACATTCAGCATACGGTATTATTTTTCCTGCCTTGAGGATTGTTTTAGGACCCAAATCAGCTGGTTTTGTTATTAGTGGAGCATTTTATTCTTTATCATTTGTATTTTGTTGACCTTCTTGCATTGTGTCATGTGTGCAGTAATCAAACACAAGACCCAAGAAACACAAGAAAACACAACAAAAGAAAAAAAAAAGTCAATTCTCAAATACAAATTTATTTAAACAGGTTTAGTGAAGTGATTCTACCTGATTATGTTTTTTAGAATACTTCATATATAGATGTTAATGTGAGTTAATGTGAGCTGTCTCTGAGCCAACATATCCTCACAAATATACTTTTGGCTTAACTCAGTAAATATTCAGACTTAGGGAATTCTGTTGCACTCTAATTTAATTAAATTTAATATTATGTCTGTATAGATGAAACACGAGCTTTAATTTAAATAAAAATGAGTTCTTTAAGTTTTGCTGATATTTTGTCAGCATTATTTATTAATTCATTATTTAAGATTGTGGATATTAGAGTAATAGTAAGTTCTATGGCAGGGTTTAACGTCATAATTTAAACTTTCCAGTTTTCCAAACTGTATTAGCATGCTACATGTACTCATGCTTTTTTTAATCTTTCATTTTCCCAATGAAGATATGTAACTGTTTGTGATACTTTTGCTGTAAACTATCCCCTTTAGGTATTTTCATGTGTAAACTTGTGAAGTTTGGGAAGAAATGTGCCAAAAGTCCCAGGAATGCGCCAGAGTTGGGGGTGAAGTGCGACTAGAATTGCTATTACGTGCTGCTGAGAATGTGACATGATAGTGTAGTCCTACAATAAAGCAGTTTAACCCTGTGAAGGCTCTACTCTCCACATCAGTTTCTAATTTTGCTCTGAGTGGCAAATAAAGTGTTTAGTAAAGTCAGTTATGTGGGTTTGATGCACCCAGAAGCTCCTGGGTTTGACTGTTCATTCTTAAAAGTACTCAGTGCTGATGGTTTCAGACTCACTACTGAGCTGAGTTATCACAGCACAGTAGTTAAGAACTTACCTTACCTGATTCTGATTCTGATTATCTGATTCTGCACTCACCAGGAGGAAGCAGTGTTATCTGTATTTTACAGATCGAAGTGTTCAGTGTAGCCACCAGGTTTCGCGTATGTGATAAAGAGTCCTCATCCTTTCACAGTCCTATTGTATTACTTTTGCTTTTTTGTAATGTATACCAATCTTTTATTTTTCTAACCTTAATCACCGTATTATTTAGTCTTTCCTTAACCTTATGCATTCTGCAGTTCTCATTTGCAGATATTCTAAAATCAAATGCATGCTACTACTGGGCCCGATGGTATTGCCTACCTGGTGATGGGCATATATAAATATAATATGTCGAATAAGCAGAAAGAAAGCATTTTACTGGAATTCAAAATGATCTCTTAACATTGTCATTATGTGCATCACCATATTTTTCAACAGAAGTCCTGTTATGCTTGTCATATATACACAATGAGCTGTGAGGGGTTTCTGTTGTAAATTATGGTGTGGCCTATTATTTTAAACCAGCAGGTTTAGAACAGCTTTCCTGGTGGTTATTTTATTTATTTATTGAGTTAGTTATTTGTATTGCCAATTCATCTCTAATCATTATTTTACTCCTCTTAGTTGAAAATGCAGGGAGAGAGCCAGCTGAAAATAAATCTGCTGTTCAGGGTGCTGCGCCCTCTGTGTTAACCATTTCACCCCCAGACTGCTATTTAAACAGATTTTCTCCTCTGCTTCAGTGCTCATGAAAAATGATGACAATAACGAGCAGCTGTGATGGATTTTTGTCAGTTGATGAGGCTCAAAGTTAAAATGACTGAGTTTCTTATGTCACTGAGTTCTCAGGTAAACAAACTACCTTGGAATGATTTGTTGATTGACTTGGTTTCGGAGGATGTACTGTAGCTGCTGCAGCTGCTGCAGCACTTCACCTACAACTTCTGTAGTGCTTCTCTAAGCTTTGTTTGTGCTGAGCTGGATATCACTGCAGAAACTCCACTTGTTGCAGCTGTGACTAAATAAATGGCTTTAATGGCTCCTAAGGAGGGGCTGAAATTATTTTGGACACAATAACCCCCCCTCTTCCTCCCAGCAGCCCTCCTCCAACATCCCTATCCACCATCTTCTCTTTCGAGTGGTTAAAAGCAAGAAGCAATTTCTTTTTAGGGTGAAAGTGGAAGGCCAATCCTGCACAAAGCAATTACAGAAAGTTGTAGTTATCAGACACACACACTAACACACACAATTCCATACACAAGTAAGTGTTAAAAAAAAAAAAATCTCTTCACTGCACCAGGGCCTTCTTGAATTATCAACAAGCTTCCCCTAATTGCTGTTGTCCTCAGAAACTTCACAAATAATCAACATTTTGAGAACGACACGTAGCAGAAAAGAGAATGCAATGGAGAAACAAAACAGAAACATAAACTAGAAGTAATAAACCTTGCCAGGCAATTACCACACCAGTTGCCTACATGAGCATAAAATCCAGTTACAGTTGACACTGGCATTTGAGAGGAATGGGAGGTTGGGAGATACAGAAATCAAGGAATCTGGGAGGGAAAAAAAGAAAGGAAAATGAGATAAGAGGAAGGGTAAGAGCGAGTGTTATGGCTTCTTAGCTCTCTGGAGTGAGTAAAATAAAGAATCACTTGTATTCCTAATGACTGTGATGTGCAACAGTGTTTAGAGCTATTAGGGGGAATATGAGCCAGAAAAAAAAAATTCCCACAATGCACCACCCACACACTCTCTACTACTGCAAGAGCCAAGGAGGAAGAGGGAATCAAGAGGGGACAGAGATGAGGGTGGAAGAGGAATTGAGAAAGTAGTGAAAAATAAAATGGAAAAGTGACAACATGGAACATGTGAAGGAAAATTAGGGGGGAAAATGAAAAAGATTTGGACTAGAGCGAGAGGAAAAAGGGGGAGAAAGAGAGAGGGATAGAGGGGAAGAAAGCTAGACAGCAAGCCAAAGTGTGAGAGCATGAGATGGTGTGTGGGGGGGTCTGGTGACTACAGGCTCTCTGGTGTCTTCTATCTTTGATCTAAATGTACTTTGGCATTTCTCCTCTCCTCTCCTCAGATGCAATTAGATTCCTCGCCAGCCAAGCAGACGCAGATGAAATGGCTGCTTAATGACTTCCTCGGCAACCCGCCCCAGCAACGCAAACCTTCCATCTGGAGCCTCCTGTTTCAATCCCTCTCTCTCTCTCACCTCCCTCTCCTTTCTCTCTGCGCCTCTTTCTCCTCACTCATCTCCTCCCCCTTTCTCCCTCTGACTTTTGTAATTTTATGCTTTTTAAAACTGGTTACTTTTTTCTCCTCTGATTTCTGCTTTTTTAAAATATTTTTCTGTTTTTTTCCCGCTTCGACAGCTACATAATTTTCTTTGTGTTCTTGTATTACCTTAATTTTGTCTTGTTTCTGTTTTATTGCTGCTTTATCTGTCTTCATTGCCTTTTCTACACTGTAATAAATGATTCTGTGGTCATGTAGGTTTTAATTGATGAATTTGGTCAAATATATTCAATATTAATGTGTTTTTGATTTTGTTGTAATTATTTAAGTAAAATTAAAATAAAAATGTCTTGAATAAAACTGACGTATTCTGGGTTAATCAAATATAAGCTTTCTGTTTGTGTAATTCTAAACAGAGAGAAAATTGAATAAATCCAACTTAATGGAATTGGTCAATTTTTAATTGAAAAGCACTTCCTGTTAACCGCGCTTTTTGAATTTGGCAGACATAGCCACAAAACATGCAGACGGGGAGTTACCCTCTACCTCTTTACTCATCTATCTGGTTGACTACGGTAAGGAAACTTATTTTGTTTGTACTGGACTGGTGAGGACAATGCATAGGTATGGTGTATGCTGCATTATAATACAACATGAGCAGTCACAGAGAGAGAGAGACTCAGCAGCAGAAAGCTGGCTTCTGTTAGCTAAGCCATGTTAATATAGGCTAGTACTGTGGTAGCGTTTCGAACCGTTCGTATTGCTGACAAAAGCACAAGCTTTTATTTTTAAAGATATTGGTTAGTATTTCCGCTATCGTGTTGCCCATGTTCCGTTTATGTTAGTGATATGTCCTCGATATGTACTTATTAAATCCTGCCGATAAGCATGTTGGGGTTTGTGTTACGATTAGACACCTTTCCATAACGGGAAATTATCAGGGCTAAGTATAGTGAGCATCTATGTTCCAAACTCTACTTGCTGCACTTCCGTTAGCTTTACTTCCTCTTTGTGTTGGACCGTTTACCACGCAGGTAACATTATCACTTCTCTCTGTTCTTTCGCTGTTTTGTCATAAATGTTAAGTTACCTTGAAAACGCATTAAGTCAGTGTATCAACAGTTACGTTTTAGAGCTTCAGTTTTATTAAGGGTTACTGTTTATTAATCTCCCGCCAGCCGCGAGAAGTCGTATCAGGGAGGCGAGCTAACACGACGGTTGCGTCAATTTTCTCATTTAAACGCGAAACAGTACAATACAATTCTTCTGAAAACATTTGAGGAGTAATGCGGTACCATATCTTTATTCGTTTTGTGTCCAGCACAGCCAGGTTTGATAGTTTAAAAGTTTCGCGAACTTCAGCCAGGCAGGGGTGGTGGTGGTGAAATAATATAAAAGATAAAAGTAGGTTAATGCGCAAGCCTGATGTGAAGTGATGCAGCCTGATGTGATGCCTGCTATAAAAACCTCCCTATTAAAATTAATTTGTTCTACCTTTGCATAAAACTCAGTAAAAATTTAGCCAGTCACTTATTATATTATAGTAATCACATGTTCAAGTGTACAACAATTAGGCTTTACAATTCATTAATAGTATGAAATAGTTAAAATGGCTTAAATAATGAAGTCAAATTAACAAGTTTTGTTTTGGGAGAAACTCTCAAATCTAGAATGTAGGCTATAATTGTGTAAAAATTTAACATCTTGCTAGGCTGGATGTCGTCAGTGCACATATAACAAACGGATGCAAATATTGATATACCAATCAGCCCTACAATACAGCCTATGCATGTGATTGATACAGGGATGGTTTTTATCTGCAATTAAGCAGAAAGGCCCATTTTGTCATTAACATTACTGTGTTTCTCTTCCCCAGATGAGATGGCAGTGTAAAACCTGCGGATTCAGAGCAACGACAAGGGTGATCTTCTGACCCATTACAGGCTACAGCACAGGACATTTGAAACTGGAAATTCGGTACCTTGTCTTGTTCATGATTGTCCGTGCTCCTTTAAAACTTTGAGTGCCCTACGCACGCATCTTTCAAGATACCATCCAGAAGATGAAGCTAGAAGGCCAGAAGTAGTCCTCTGTTTCTCATGTTTAATCTGCTCATCTAAACATCCCACTAAAAAAGAATATTTCCTACACCTTGGCAATCATCTGAGGCGTCATGAAACCGTAGAGTGTGTTTTTGCTGAATGCACATTTAAGACAAATATATATGTCACATTTTTTTTCGCACAAAAGCAGAAAGCACAGATCTCATTCACTTGAAGACTTAAAGCCAGATGTCATTGGTGAACACCAGACTTTACCACATGAAGCTGATCATGTAGGTGACAGTGATTATGAGGATACCTGTATAAATCCTCCAGTGGATATATCGAATGAAATACAACAAAGAATTGGCTTACTTCTCTTGAAGTTGGAAAGTGTGCACAACGTTTCTGGTAAATGTATTGATGATTTGGTGGAGGAGCTTCATTTTATATACACAGCATCTGCTCCAGTAATTTATCAGCTAGTTGAAACAAGTTTGAAAAAGAACAATTGTGCCGTGGAAGACATTGTCACTGAATTGGCAGAAGAGCTCTGTAAGTCACATCCTACAAGCAAAGCATTGGGAGTAGATGGGCCCTTTGGTTCTGTTTATAAAAGAAGAAAATATTTCAAGGAACAGTTTGAATTTATCGAACCAGTGGAGTATGTTCTTGATTCGCAGGAGAATCTCAGCTTCCAATACGTGCCCCTTCCTCAGACCTTGCAGCATATATTGACTAATAAGGATATTTCACATGAAGTTTTAAAAAAAAGACCAAGCTCATCCACTCATTATGAATCATTTCAAGATGGGGAATATTTCAAACAAAACCCATTTTTTGCTGTAGAGGAACCAAGAATAGCATTAATTCTCTACATTGACGATTTCGAGGTTGAGAAGTGATGTAATACCACTGTCTGTCTTGTTGCCTTTTTGTTTCAGATCAGTGCTGAATTTCAGAGAATAACCACTGTACAACTGGAACCCAAATTTATGTCTGGGTTGGACCTTCACACTCCCAAGCTACTGAAGCTGTTTCATGCTAAAGGTGGAGCACTTGGACAAAGACTGAAGATCATAATGGAGCCACTGGAGGTACAATACTTTTCAAAATTAAAAGTCGCTTTGTTCCGTAAGATTTCCAGGCAACATTTTTTTCTTTACACTCAAGGTGGCAAAATCTAATAAAATTTTGAAAGTACATGTCTAGATAATATTTTATCATGATGATTATAATTCTTTATTTATCTATTTGTGAGTTTTGTGGTTATGGAGTTAACCGCTCTATACAGTGATTGGGATTTTAGGTGCTGTCAGTATATATTTGACTTTAGGCTCCATTTCAAGATAGCAGTTATCATTTTATCACCATGTGTTCGATATTATTGTAAAGTTTTTTTATGTAGTACCTTTCACAGACCAGGCATTACAAAGCTAAAAGGACCACACAAACTCTTCAAACTAAGGTGCTGTGGAATGAAGTTTGTTTTTTAGCAGTGTAATATCAGAACTAACAGAATTATGACACTGCACTGACTCCATTTATAAGAACAGGAAACACACACATACACAAAAATACTGCCATGAACTCAAGGATTCACTAAATGTATATTTAACTCTATAGTGAAGCAGGCAAGTAAAATACTATCAGAATTTAAAAACATGATGACCAAAATCACAAAAATAGGATCTAGGTTGTACAAAACCAGAATTGTCCCCTAAGTGTTATGTGTTGACATTTACGAATTGATAGAACATCTACAGTGATTTTTTTGTTTTGTTTTTATGATTGGCTTATCAGTTGTTGCATTCCTCTCCAGAACTCCACGTGCCCTACGGTTGAGACGGCCAGAGAGGTTGTCCTTCGGTGCCTTATAGAATACCTTGGAGAGCATGGGGAACATCTCATCAAAGAGTTCAGTGTAGGTGAACTTAACTTGCATTAACCTAATTCAAGGATTGTAATTCCTTGATTAGAGGCTGTCAAGTACATTGGTATGTGATGTGTAACCAAAACTGTTTTTGTACTCTTTAATTTTTGCCCTACCAGAACAGCTTCAGTCTGTTGAATCAATTCTAAGGAGCACTGAAGTTGTTGGCTGCTGGTGGATCAACTCCTTCTGGTTTTCATGAGTGATCAGTGAACAGTGAATAAGGGCCCTAAATAAACATGAACTTAAAATTTTGCTTTAATTTGTCATTCACCCTTACATTGACATGGGTGACATAGAGCTCTTTATTAAAAATCTTTGTGATG
The DNA here is from genome assembly GCF_007364275.1 of Archocentrus centrarchus. Classification (NCBI taxonomy): domain Eukaryota; kingdom Metazoa; phylum Chordata; class Actinopteri; order Cichliformes; family Cichlidae; genus Archocentrus; species Archocentrus centrarchus. The sequence goes on from NC_044354.1 coordinate 3,922,705, forward strand.
TGTTGTGCAGTTTTTTTTTAAGTGATTTGCTACTTTAAAAATAAAGTTCTATGCTATGGCACTGATTACATTTTCATGTTGCAGGACACCGAGAACTTGGAGGAACTTGAACAGCTTGTAGTGGCAATAACTGTGATCACAAAGGACATAGCCTCCACAAGCGACAGCCCAAAGGAAATTGGAGTTGTCATTGAGGGCATGGAAGTCATCAGAGGACTTGGAGATATTGCCAGGACTTGCTGTCTCCTCTTGGGCTTGACCTATGCACTGAATCTCGACTATCCCAAGCAGTTGAAGTACACCTTTGAGGTATTCCAAAAACTTTTCTTGGAACTGGATGCATCAAAGCTGTCAAAGAAAGTCCAGTCCCTCAAGAGCAAACTTTTGGCTTGAACTGAGACTATGGTCGCACACTTTTGTGCGACCCACAAGGTTCAGCTTTAACAAAGCTTGAGAATTGAATGTTTGAAGGTGCCAAATGTCAGTGAAATTTCTGTTGTGGTCAGTTCACGGTAAAATGTTTATGTACAAATTGTTCTTTTACATGTTTTCTGTTGGGGCAAGTGCACTTTTCAAGGATTTGTGCTTTTTCTTTGAGATCATAACTGATATAATTTAATGGCTCACTGTGCTGAGGAAGCAAGCATAGGATTTTTCTTTTCGACAAGACAATTCTTTCAGTTTATACAATGACCATAAATTGTCTCCTCTCTTATTTGTCACAAGCATTTAATTTATTTGTAATTTTAGCCAGTGGAGTATGCTCTTGATTTGCAGGAGAATCTCAGCTCCAAATACATGCCCTGCCCCTTCTACCTTGCAGCATATATTGACCAATAAGGATATTTCACTTAAGGTTAAGCTCATCCATTCAGAATGAATCATTTCAATATGGGGAATATTTCAGACAAAACTATTTTTTTTCGTTGTAGAGGAACCAAGAATAGCATTCATTCTCCACATTGATTATTTTGAGGATTCCATTAGGAACATTGTGTAAAAAACAATATCACAGCTGTTTATTGGGTATTAGCAAATATACCACCTGGATTGCGCTCTATACTTTGTGCAATAAACTGGTCTAGTCTCTGCAAGGCTGTTGGTGCTAAAAGATTTGGCTATGATATTGTGTTAGCGCCTCTCAAAAGATTTGTGTCTTAAAAAGAAGAGTTTTGTATGTCTAGAGTTTTTGTTGCCAGTGATGGAAAGAATTTTAAAGGGACAGTATGTTGTATGGCAGCCGACAATCTTGGTGCGCACTCTCTTGGTGGACTTATTGAAAGCTTTACAGGTCCTTACGTTTGCAGGTTCTGCTTAGGACATCGTTCTGAATACCCCTTAAAAAATTCTGTTGTGGTTGGTTCAAGGTAAAAATGTTTACAAATTGTTCTTTTACATGGCATATGTACTTTTCAAGGATTTGTGCTTCTCTTTAAGATCATAACTGATATAATTTAGCGGCTCACTAAGGTGAGGAAGCAAGCATAGGATTTTTCTTTAAGATAAGACAATTATTTCAGTTTATACAATGACCATAAATGGTCTCCTCTCTTATTTGTCACAAGCATTTAATTTATTTGTAAATTTATGTCAGTAGGACAGTGCAGCCATGCCCTAACGTTTTTTAGTTCTTCTCGACAGGTCCTCTGGCAACTGTACTCATTTTTGTTTTCACAAAAATAGTGTTCAAGGTCAGCATTTGTAAAAGTTTGCAATGAAATGCTACAACTTTTATAATTAAAAGTGTTACTTTTGGCAAGAATTTAATGTGTGTTCTGTTAATTGAGTTTTATTTACTCTGTACTTCGTGGTACCCATTGTAATCTCACCTTAAAATGTGGGTCATGAGATAAACACAATATATCTAAGTAAGAATTATATTTAGATTTAATTAAATCCACTAAGTAAATTCAAGTAAATTCACTGATTAAGATATATCATTATTACTCAATTACATGGTACTTGTATGTAGAATTTAATTATGTTTTATTAGTACTTTTTACTAATTTAGACATTTCTCTTTTTGATATCTACTCAATATTTTTGTTTAGGTTTTAATTAATTCCTTTATGTATTTTAATTAAATCTACTCATATTAAATGGTTAACTTCAAAGGGTCTCATTTAATTAAAATTTACTCAATTACAAACAAGATTATATTTAATTAATAATATTGCGTGCAATCTGTTGCCTCAATTTTATTGAGTAAATATGGTATATCTTTTTTTACAGTGTACTAAATAATCTGGGTGAGTGTGTATTTTATATTTTTAATCATAAAAAGAGAAAAGCTCTCTCTCTCACTCTCTCTCTCTCTATTATATATATACTGTATATATATATATATATATATATATATATATATATATATATATATATATATATATAATGTGATTGTGTGTGTAGGACAAAGACCGCCTGCAGGGTTAGTGGGGAATTTCGTTCTTTTTCTTTAATTAGAATTCCCCACTCGCTCTGTGGGTGGTCTTTATCTTTATCTTGGGTCCTCTACCAGAGGCCTGGGAGCTGGGAGTCCTGCAAAATCTTAGCTGTTCCTAGAACTGCGTTCTTCTGGACAGAGATCTCATTCGGTGAATCTGCTGGAGCCACTGTTACCTTCACCTTCCACATCCACTCTAGCTCTTCTCTTAGGTTTTGCTTGAGCTTCTTGTGTTCCTTCTTCCTGATGTTGCTGAAGCCATACCAGCTTGGACTTCGCCTGGATTAACATGGTCTACTACCAAGATATACTGATGACGAGAAGGCTACTGGAACAAAGATATGGCACCAGAAGACACGAGATGAGACCAGGGAAATATCGGAATGCTTCTATCCATGTAACCCCAGTGAAAGGGGTTACATGAAGAGTATGTGGGACCTATGGATTCTTTGTCCCCCAACATCTAGACTAACACTGAAACAACTAGGAGCTCATTGTTCCAACAGCCACAAGATGCAACTGCTATTGCAACTAGAGGCTGACGAGGTATGACACAAATGTTATGGCAAGGGGGAAGCCAGAATGTCAGTCGGGGGGAAGAATCATCTTCCAAGCCCCAAGAACAACTGGTATACTGAATGCCAAAGTAGTTGACCTGAAAGTAAAGATCATGGCTAAGCTGGAATCCTGGACCATCCTTGGCTGATTACCAAGACTACATGAAGTACTCTCTTAAAGTCTGCTAGAAGATGTGAATGCATCACTACAGATGATCCCTACTTCGACCATCACTGAAACCAACCACCTGATGTATACCAGAGCAACAATGATCCTAAAGATGCTTGGCTATAAGATGAACAGCCACAAAGAGCAGTATGTTCCATGGAAAAGACAACTTGAGGCTAAGATCAAGGCAGCACAGGGGGAAGTTAGCCAGCTATCAGAGCTTCAGAAAGGTGTGATGAAGAAAGGGGTGCCTAAGAAGTATAACAAGCTGTCCATATCTGAGGCTTTGAAACTGCCAAGTTATGACTCACAGCCGTGGCTAACCGCCTGAAGAGGTCTACCAGAGCCATAGAAGCCAGGAGAATGAACCAAATGTTCTCCAGTGAATCATTTAAGTTGTACTCTCAGTGGCAGGGGAACAATATATGAACAACCCCCCCACAAATGCTGGAGATGGAGCAATAGTCTTAGAGCATATGGAAGAAGGATGCAATACACAACAACAATGCTTAGTGGCTATTGGATCTAAGAACAGACCATCTTGACCTCCCTGAACAGGATCCAGTAACACTCACGGTGGCAGACATCCAAGACAGAGTCTCAAATATGAAGAGGTGGACACCTACTGGCTAAAGAAGCTAACTGCACTCAATGAGCACCTGGCAGCACAAATAAACCAGCAGTTAATGGCTAAGAGGCACCCAGAAACGCTGACTGAAGGCTGGACAGTCCTGATCCCCAAGGTTCCCCAGAAGGGACCAGTTACATCCAAATACCGACCAGTGACCTGCCTCAGCACAACATGGAAGTTCCTGTCAGGCATCATAGTGGCTAAGATGAACAGACACGTGGCTCATGAGCGGGGGCCCAGAAAGGGAAGGCAGTAACACCAGAGGAGCAAAACACCAGCTACTAGTAGATAGAGTAGTCACTTGAGACTGCAAGACCAGACTGACCAACCTGTGCACCGCCTGGATTGATTACAAGAAAAGCTATGACTCAATGCCTTACACATGCCTAGAACTATAAAAAAAAAATCAACAGGACCCTAAAAGCCCTCATCAGGAACTCAGTTCCTACCATCAAATGCGAGATTTACCAAGGAGATACTCTGTTCCCACTGCTGTTCTGCAAAGGCCTGAACCCCCTCAACCAGATCATTAACAAGACTGGCAAAAGATACCGACTACGAAAAGGAGCAAACATCAGCCACCTCCTTTATATGGATGACATACGAGCTGTATGCCAGGAGTGAACGAGTCATTGATTCACTGATCCACACCACACAGATCTACAGCAATGACACTGGAATGTCATTCGGACCGGAGAAGTGTAGTCAGATGGTAATAAAGAAAGGGAAGGAAGTCAGAACTGAGGGGATTGGACTACCAGAAGGAACATTGCAGTGTAATATATATAACTTTCCATCAAAATGCAAATATATATACAACTTAAACTTGTTATCCACTAACAAAATCAAGTTACATAAAAAGCATGTGTACATTTATATATATAACTTCTGTTGTTGGTGGAAAAGTGTGAAAGTCAAATAACATTCAGCCTTCTAGTTAAAGCGAGCTTGTCTAACCCTCAGGTTACTGATGTCTCCCTTCATTTTCCATCCTCATTTTTTCCCGTCTCTGTGATATTTTTCGGTACTCCGCTCATCTTTTCATCTCTCTGCAGGAGGGGGGGGCACATTTTCTAATCGGGCTGAGTAATGCAAATTTAATGAATTTGGCAGTACACTGCATGGTGCATGTACATGCACAAACATACACAAATATGTTTGTGTGCGCATGCACACACACACACACACACACACACACACACACACACACACACACACACACACACACACACACACACACACACACACACACACACACACACACACGGATGCTCAACCAAAGCCACAAAAGCATGGTTACTTCCAGTCACAGGTGGATGCCAACAATGTTCAGACTTACAAATACACACACACGCACGCACACACACAAATGCAGAATAGCAGTGATAGTTTTCTTCAACCAACAGGGCATTGTGCAGCAGTTCCTTTGTGTTACCTGTTTCTCCATGGATACTGAAGGCTTCACAACAGATGGCTTCATATATACATACATAGTCACACACACACACACACACACACACACCAACACCACACATAGTGTAACTTACTCTCCACTGTCCAAAGCTTTCAATCTTCCACTCTTTGATGGTTTTAATTATGGCTGGTTTGTTTATGTTTCTGTGTGTATCTCTCAGTTTGTTGTCATTAGGTTTTGTGCTGTATGGTAATTTTACTTTAAAGGGAAAGTCAAGAACCTCAAATGCAAAAAAAAAAACAAAAAAAACCCTTATTTTTACGATTTTGAAGAAATGGGCTATGCTGTTTTGGTAACATGTGACTAGCAGTTCTTCAATTATTAAGCTTTATCCAATTGCCCCAATAGCCTGAAATGCAACAAATGTCCACATGCAGGATATTGCTAATTTAGCTCTCCATGTGAACTGCATACACCCGCTAGAAAATACCACATAGAATTAGGATTAAACATATTTGACCCCTTAAGGAACTTTGTCTTGGTCTCTGCAATGCCATGTTACAGTAAAACTGATCTCTTTAGCATATCATTCTGTAACACATCCCTTTACTCTCAAATGGAAATATATAAACAATACATACATGCTCAGTCCTTAACCAATGGCTTTACTTAGAAGCATTTAAAATTGTCATGCAAGAAGGCGGCATTTAGCATGACCCAAAAAGCAAGGATTGGTGCAGATCATGAGCTGACTGTTTGTCAATTGACTGTTAAACTGTGCAGTATTGTCATAGCTAATGAGACTTCCTTGCATTACATAGAGTTCACTAGCCAATAGCCAAAGACATGTAAGAATGTCATTTTGTTTTTTAATGGCGTACAAATATACAGAAGCTTTGGGTAAGTGAGAGTACATATCTGATGTGCAAAAGAGATTAGTCCTAATTGGACAGCATTCACACACGCGACTGATTTGTCTAAATCTAACAAAATCTAAATCTAACAACCTGAGCCCTTAGATGTTCTTAGGGAAATACCTAATTATTTGATTTAGGTACTCTGCCTCAGGCCTTCAAGGTGGCTGTAATTAAACCTCTACTTAAAAAGCCATCACTTGACCCAGCTGTCTTAGCTAATTATAGGCCAATCTCCAACCTTCCTTTTCTCTCAAAGATTCTTGAAAGAGTAGTTGTAAAACAGCTAATGCAGAGGAACGGTTTATTTGAAGAGTTTCAGTCAGGTTTCAGAATTCATCACAGTACAGAAACAGCATTAGTGAAGGTTACAAATGATCTTCTTACAGCCTCTGACAGTGGACTCATCTCTGTGCTTGTCCTGTTGGACTTCAGTGCAGCTTTTGATACTGTTGACCATAACATTTTATTACAGAGATTAGAGCATACTATAGGTATTAAAGGTACTGCACTGCAGTGGTTTGAATCATATTTATCTAATAGACTCCAATTTGTTCATGTAAATGGGGAGTCTTCTTCACACACTAAGGTTAATTATGGAGTTCCACAGGGTTCTATGCTAGGACCAATTCTATTTACATTATACATGCTTCCCTTAGGCAGTATTATTAGAAAGCACTGCATAGATTTTCATTGTTATGCAGATGATACTCAGCTTTATCTATCCATGAAGCCAGATGACACACATCAATTAGTTAAACTGCAGGAATGTCTTAAAGATATTAAGGCCTGGATGACCTCTAATTTCCTGCTTCTAAATTCAGACAAAACTGAAATTCTTGTACTTGACCCCACAAATCTTAGAAACATGGTGTCTAACCAGATACTTAACTATGGATGGCATTACTTTGGCCTCCAGTAACACTGTGAGAAATCTTGGAGTCATTTTTGACCAGGATATGTCCTTCAATGCACATATTAAACAAATATGTAGGACCGCTTTTTTGCATTTGTGCAATATTTCTAAAATTAGAAACATCCTTTCTCAGAGTGATGCTGAAAAGCTAATTCATGCATTTATTACTTCTAGGCTGGACTATTGTAATTCGTTATTATCAGGCTGTCCTAAAAGCTCCCTGAAACGCCTTCAGCTGATCCAAAATGCTGCAGCTAGAGTACTGACAGGGACTAGAAAGAGAGAGCAGATTTCTCCCATATTGGCTTCTCTTCATTGGCTCCCTGTTAAATCTAGAATAGAATTTAAAATCCTTCTCCTCACATACAAGGTCTTGAATAATCAGGCCCCATCTTATCTTAAAGACCTCATAGTACCGTATCACCCCAACAGAGCACTTCGCTCTCAGACTGCTGGCTTACTTGTGGTTCCTAGGATACTTAAGAGTAGAATGGGAGGCAGAGCCTTCAGCTTTCAGGCGCCTCTTCTGTGGAACCAGCTCCCAGCTTGGATTCAGGAGACAGACACCCTCTCTATTTTTAAGATTAGGCTTAAAACGTTCCTTTATGATCAAGCTTATAGTTAGGGCTGGATCGGTGACCCTGAACCACCCCTTAGTTATGCTGCTATAGGCCTAGTCTGCTGGGGGGATTCCCATAATGCACTGTTTCTTTTTATTCACCTCTTTCTACTTTGTTTTTACTTCACTCTGTATTCAATCATTAGTTATTATTAATCTCTGTCTCTCTTCCACAGCATGTCTTTTGTCCTGTCTCCCTCCCCCTCTCAGCAGATGACTGCCCCTCCCTGAGCCTGGTTCTGCTGGAGGTTTCTTCCTGTTAAAAGGGAGTTTTTCCTTCCCATTGTCACCAAGTGCTGCTCATAAGGGGTCGTTTTGACTGTTGGGTTTTTTCTGTATTATTGTAGGGTCTTTACCTACAATAAAAAGCGCCTTGAGGCGACTGTTGTGATTTGGCGCTATACAAATAAAATTGAATTGAATATTCTGGAGGCTTCCTCCCATCTTTTTTTTTTTTTTTTTACCACAATGTATCTGTCACTGATATATTTCCAGCCTTTCAAACAAAAAAGTTGCATTAAATAAGTTACTTTCAAGAATTTACCTGTCAAGTTGATCTGACAGGTAAATTCTCTTGTCTATGCCTCTGTGAACAGTGTGGTTATAGGTACAATGTCTAGTAAAAATAATGTTTTATTGGTTCTATATCTGACAAGTAATAATTATATTCTTCTTCTTTTTACTGCTCCCTTTAGGGGTCGCCACAGTGGATCATCTGCCCCATCTTACCCTAACCCTAGCATCCTACTCTGTCACACCAACCTTCTGCATATTCTTCTTCGCTGCATCCGTGAACCTCCTCTGAGGTCTTCCTCTTTTCCTCCCATCTGGCAGCTACAGCTTCAACATCCTTTGCCCAACATATCCACTATCCCTCCTCTGCACATGTCCAACCCATCTCAAACTTGCCTCTAATTTTATTTCTCCAAACTTGTCAGGGTCTGGGGTGTGTGGCCTTGTTTTGTTTATTGGAGGCGTGTTCTGGGTTGGTGCATATCACTGAGGCGCCATTCTCCAATTCTGGAGGTCACTGCCCCGAGTGTTCTGATTACCACAGGGACCACTGTTACCTTCACCTTCTGCATCCTCTCTAGCTCTTCTCTGAGCCCTTGGTATTTATTGAGCGTCTCATATTCCTTCTTCTTGATGTTGCCATTGTATGGTATTGCTACGTCTATCACTACGGCTTTCTTCCTCTTCTTGTCTGGTTGGTTAGCCATCACCAGTTTGTCTGTCTGTATCTGGAAGTCCTGCAGGATCTTAGCGCAGTCATACTCTACCACTCTTGGGGGTGTAGCCCATTTTGACCTTGGGACTTCCAGGTCATACTCAGCACAGATGTACCTGTCTACTACGCCAGCCACTTGGTTATGGTGTTCCATGTATGCCCTGCCTGCTAGCATCTTGCACCCTGCTGTTATGTGCTGGACTGTCTCAGGGGCATCTCTGCACAGCTGCACCTCGGGTCGTGCCTCTATGAGTCTTGTGCTTAGAGCTTGTTCTTGTGCTGATTAGTGCTTCTGTGGCTATCTTGGGTGAATGTGTCCAAGCTTTTGACTGATACTGTGTGTATATATATATATATATATATATATATATATATATATATATATATATATATATATATATATATATATATATATATATATATATAATATTATATTGCTGGAATGTTTCATCATTGGCAGGGATAGTGTTAAATGTACACTTAGGTTTTGGACTTGCAGTTTTTCACTTGAACTGTACCTGTTGGCAAACTATTCAGGACATCATCCACAAATCGACTCTGTCATCTCTGCCTGTCTCTGTTGTTTTTTTCTGCAGCAGATCAGACTCTCTTACACATGGCATGCTGCTACTCATTGTCTTGTGGACTTGCACACAAACTTTGACATGTTCTTTCATCTTGCTTCATCCTGAAGCACCCACTACACCAAACATGTGGTTCTCTCACACGCGCACTGCAACTGGATGTGTGTACTTTGTCGCCATCTGACACAGTGTGCACTTCTGAGTTCATAATAATCAAAAAATTTTGACTGCCTGTAAGCAATGAAAATGATGAAGAATCCATAACATTTACAGAAATTCAGTTTTACTGATATCCAAATATTTGCATAGACTAATTCTTTCTGTTATCAGACAAAGGGCCCAACAGGATTACCTTGTACAAATTAAATCACACTGGCTTGCTTTTTATATGCTAATTGGGGGCTATTAGTATTTTAATTTCATAACAGTGGCTAACATGGACAATGCAGGCAAACCCTGTTGTTACTGTACTGTCACCAATAAAGGCAGGTCAAAGGTATGTTGCTGCTTCTCAGGACCAGGACGTGTGTGGTCTAGCAGAATTATAATGATACACTGCTGGATATAGCATTAATAGAGAACTGATTGTGAGGAAAAAAAATTTTAATTTAAAAAGAACTTTTGCAAAAAGGGCACCTATTAAGAAAGAGGCAGAAAGGCCACGTGCTTGAGGACCACCTGGGGTCTGTCTGTGCATGTGCCTGCTCTCTCTGCATATTTCAAATCCAAAGATTCATATATATTTAAATATTTAACCAACTTTTAACCACAAGTTGACTGATACTTTACTAAAAGACAAACTTTTTGGGGTTTCTTTTCTCAGTTATTATAATTGAATGTCCAAAGGTAGTCCATATGTAATCATGAATACATTATTTAATATGGAATATTAAATGACAGCTGGTGAAACAGGAATTCTATTGCCATTTCAATACAATGCCTTTGCTATCTATCTGTGAGTTACCCGCCACTGCATGCACTTGGTTTTTAGAGACTTTTGCATTAAAGCTTTAACTTATTTTTTAAACTAAAATGAGAGCGGCAAACATTTTGGAGGATTATTGGCTGGTCCTGCACGGACCTTTCAAATAGAATATGAAGGAATTAATCTGGGATACTTTCCTTCAAGAGGCAGGTGACTGACAGTAAGCAGAGCATAATGTAGCGCAGGCGCGCGCACACACACACACACACACACACACACACACACACACACACACACACACACACACACACACACACACACACACACACACACACACAGTCAAAGCACTAAAATAGGCCAAATTTGATCAAGAGTGGTCTGTTCTTTTATAGTACAGAATGATGGCTTTGTCTGAATTGAAAAAAAAAAAATCTGCATTAATCTCAAACTCAGCTGACTGTGTGCAAACATCTCCAAAAATAAAGTGGAGTGGTGGAAGGTAGGCTAATACAGCACTGACCTTAGACTGGCCATTATTTGTTAATTTCTTCTTTTTTTTTTGAGCTGTGTCATCACATTCATTTTGGGTTCCCTCTCAAAGTCCCTCTCACATGCTGGGTGTGCTAACCAGTGATAATGAAACACCTTCATTGTGACAGAGCAATGTAGAAATCACAGCATGATTTTTTTCCTACTGCTGCCCAGTGTGTCTCACACATACTTAGAGCAACATACATGAGAAGCATTAGCATACAGATACCAGAGCCACACCTGCACATGGATACTCTAAGTGACGTCTGTTTCACAACCACACAAAGACTAAAATGGGACAAATAAAACATCCATTTATTTATTTTTTTATTTGAAAAAATGCAAAGAAACAGCAGTAATGAACAAAAATAAAAAAGTGAAGAAAAAAAACTAAATGTTGAATTGGAAAGAAAAATAGATCCAAATGTCAAACAATTTATAGACATTTTATAAATGTCACAATAAAGCATAAAGCGTGTGCTTTTCTTATTAGCTAGGCTGAAAGAAAAAACAACAAAAAAGGAAAAACCTCATAAAGACTTTCAAAATGAGTTTTTTAGTATTTTAAGATAGCTAATTATTTATTATTATAATTATTGTTATTATTATTGTTGTTGTTATTACATAAGAACATCAATACCACTTTGAAAAATCTTGAACACAAATAGAGGGGCGGCTTGTGAGAATGGCTTAAAACTGGCTTAAAAAAGTAAAGAGTAAAGTTGCAGCTGGTCGATTTCTTTAAAGCTTTATGCAGCTTTTCTTTCAGTTAGATACTTCTACACATTAGATATGCAGGCTGAAACACACAGAACTGTGTTTATCTGTGTAGACAGACAACAAGAGAACCTGGAGAATGAATGAGATTGACACAGGGTTACTTCAATTTTCATGTAAATGATGTGCCTCAAATGTGTACATCATTAACATATCTATGACAAAACTTTCACTAATCATCAAACTAATACGCGTATCTGAGGGGGGTCATTCATATTATTTTCAATACTTTTTTCAATACTAAAAAAAAAGCATTGTTGGTGCCAACTTAAAGGCTTGTGTGTGCAACCTGTCCTCACAGGAAATTAGTGACACCAGTGCCCTTTTGACATTTCTGAATGTGTTAACTTGTCAGTTATTTAAATCCATGTTTTCTTAAAGTTTTAAAGCACAATCCAAGATTAAAGATGCAATACCCACAAATGGAGTTGATTCTGACTTTGACTTCTCACAGCAGCGGATCCCTGCTGTCATAGGTGAAAGTCCTCCTTATATAGACCATCACTCCTCTCTCATGTAGAATTGTTTGGTTTTTGTAGTACATTTTTCTATTCACATGATCTGGTCTGAAAAGCATTGTTTTTTCCTCTAAAAGCAGACCAGAGCTGGGACAAGAGTCTTTTTCCCCTCTCACATTACAAGAGGTCCTGTGTCATCTCTTCTCATTCCTGCTGCCTTGGCAGTGCCTAAACATACCAAATCTAACCAAACTGGTGAGTTAAAGTGAAAGTAAATGCATATCTCTTCCAGGCCTGCAGCACTTTGGAACTTTACTGAACTTTACTGAACGTGTAAAATAAGTGGGTGCTGCTCCTTTCCTCAAATTCCTCAATGTGATTGTGAACTGTCAGCATCAGGTAGAATTTCCTGTTTGCACAAACAGTCAATGGCCATTTAAGAATTAAAGTCTCTATTAAGAGATCACACTTAAATATCTTAGTTTGAAACAGCTGTGATTAATTAGAAGAATCATCTCAGGTTAAAAGCGCTTGATTAGCTCAGTTAAATTGATTCTATCAATTACAGATTGGACTGGCTGTGACACAGCTACTAATGACCGATTCATTTATCTAAGGTTTATATCAAGATTTGTCTCCAGAAGATAGAAAGGCTGTAAGAAGGGTTTACACAGACCCCTGCTTTTCACATAATAATGTACTGTGGTTTCTCTAAATTAGACTCTTAGAAACTAGTTGTTTCAGGGTATTTGGCAACATCCTCAACATATCCTGAAAGAGTACCTGCTTGCTTTAGGCAATAAAACAGTAAGATTTAGACAGTAAGAGACACATGTGGGGCTGACTCAAACTCCCTCCTCAGCTAACAGCTCTGATAAGATGTAGAGTTCATCAGCAGCGAGGTCAGGGAGATCAGTCCAACACGGGTCAGAAGAAGACAGGACAGCGGGGGCGTAGAGCATCTGTTTACAAAACATCCTGGAGATGAATGAGATAAGTGGTACTCCAAGGCTGCCAGGGAGCCAAATTTCTGATTCTACGACTTGTTTTGGTACAGACTGTACTGATTCATTTGTTGACAGCCTTTCTGGCACCTTTCTGTGGTGAAAAAAATCCAATTCATCCAAATCTTCTTGGTTTGTTCTTTTGCCGTGCAGAACAGATACGTCTCCAAGATCTTACCCCTCCGAATCAGCTCCAGATTTACGGAGTCTGAGTTTGAGTCTGTACCTTCCTGCAATCCCATCATAAGCAGCCCTACTAAAGCCAGACAGCTGCCCAGACTTCCTGAATTGTAACGGCAAGCCAGGTATCTCCAGGTCCAGTTTGGAGAAATCCCAGTGTCAATAAGCCAAATGTGTATGTCCTCCATCAACAATATGGCCAGGCATGTCATCTTCCACACCACACAGGAATCCATAACGTAGCCAGCTGGAATGTTAATTAATAAGAGGGAATTGGGTTCTCCTTCCCCCAGTCTCCTCATGGTGAAAATTTGATCAAAAACAATGGCGTTGAGAGACCAGCTGACCAGATTCGTAATTATAAATTCCAGTTCGGAAGTTGTGTGAAGAGACGCTCTAAAGCAGCAAAGCAGCAAAGCAGGGGAGAAAGGAAGGGCTGGGGAGAGAAGAAGAGTGTGTCCATCTCTGAGAGCTGAATATTCCTCTGTGTCCTGAGTTTCCCCATGGGTTTTGATTCCCAGTTCATTATATGTGTTGAGTCCTGTTCTGTTGTAGTTATTGTAAATATTCCTGTTTCCTTTGATCTCCTTGTTTGTCCTCGTCCCTGAGTCCCAGTGCCTGTTTGCTTCTCCCTCACTGTGCCCGCCTCCCTTGTGTCAGGTCCCCTTCAATTAGGCCATGTCTGTTCCTTCCCCGTTCTGTTGTACTTCCTGTTTTATTTTCCTAGTCGCCTGCTCCCTGTGTGTTGTGTTCAGTTTTGCGACCCCATGCCTCCTTAGTGTCTTTCTGCTCACCTGTTCTCCCAGCTGTCTCCACTTCCCTCATTGTCCCTTGTGTATATATTGTCTCTGTTTCTTCTGCTCTGTGTTGTCAGCTCTTCTTGCTGTGTGTTTGTCTCTGATATTTTTCTAGTTAGTGTTGCCAGTGTTCTTTGTCTGCTCCTTGTTTATAACTTAGTTTCCAGCAGCTGTGCTTTTGAGTTTACGTCCTGACTCCGGAGTCTGCATTTTGGGGTCCTATTCTACCTGCCACACAGCATCACATGATACAGTGTGTCAGAAATAGGGAAGTGCAGGTCTGAGAGATGCTGATGAGGGTTCCTGCGCTCAGTCTTAGGCATGTCATAAGTTGATATGTAGATATCTATGTGTAAGTGTATGTACATGAAGATGTGCATATATTTTACAGTGAAGAACCTGCACAATAGTTGCACATGGAAAAACTCACAGCATAGGTGTGCACTTGTTTCTTCATACAGACGCTCATGCATATGCATGAATATGTCTTAGAGCTTTCATGCACCCACGCAGAGATGCTTCACGCACAACAGGTGCATATACGTACACACACACACAAAAAACTGTACACATCAAAGTGAAAATAGTTTTTCTTGATATTACTCTGGGTGTCAATGCTGAGAGCCTGAAAGCCGAAGATAAAGATAGAGAAAGGGGGAAAGAAAAGGAGAACAAATAGAGAGAAAGACGTTAACTGGTGACATTCATGCAACTATATTTCATTTTCACTTTGTCCCCTGAAAGAGGCAGCCTTTGTGTGTTTGTGTGTATGGTAATTTTTGTATTTTTTTGTTTTTGTAATGCATGGAAGTGTATTAGAATGGCTCTTCTAGCAGCCATGCTTATGTGCCTGGATGGTGTGTGACACAGGATTGTCTGTAGTTTACACATGTGTACAAATTCCACAACATGCATACTTCATCCATGTGCTAATATGCACATAAACATTCCCACACACTGTATACCAGTAAGTGTCCCTAGAAATCTGCAGAAGTATAGCGTGGTATATGTGTGCGTATGAGAATTGCTGTGCAACTACAGTAGCTCTGGTGTGTATTATAGCAAATTAGGGGCAATTTTGATCTTAAAATGGTCTGCAAAGTTTTTATACAGTTTCATAGCTGAACAAACTACCTCAGTGAAAACAGTATGCACATTTTCCCTACTTTGGTGGGTCTGTCCAATAAGCATTCAAGTGCTTGTAAACCCTTGCTGTATTAAAAATGCACTTAACAAACAAGCTTCCAATGGTACAGCACTTGGTCAACATAACATTTTTCAACCTCTTTAAAAATAGTTTCTCTATAATTTGTCATATGTATCCATATCTGCTCACTTTTATTGAAAACATTTAACCACATCATAAGTGCATATACGTTTGTGGTGCCAGTACCACTTGAATCCCTCAACTGCATGAGTTAAACACAACTTTTTAAAAACCCTTATGTGCAAGATGTGCAAGAAAGAATGGCAAATTCGGGGTCTGACATGGCATTTGAAATCTGTGCACAACATATCGTGTAAACTACTTTTCATTGAGTTATTCTTTTCGTTCCGTGTGCGCATGTTTTTGTGTGTACATGAATGGAAAGGTGCCATCGCGTGTTTAAACACCATCTGCCTTTATCAAACTCATAGATACATAAAGCCACACACACAAAAGCAGATAAGAGGGTGGGCCATCTGTGCAGGTAAGATGTATTTGAGAGTGTTTACAAGGTACAAGTGCACAGGACTGAATTACTTCTGAAACTTTCAAGGTGTGTGTGTGTGTGTGTGTATATACATGCATTCATGTTTGCACATGTAGATGTGAGCTGGGAGTGATTCACGAATCATTCTAATTACAAATATCTTAATATCATTATCATTTCCAGGTTATTTCACACTCTCTATTTCTCTCCCCTATAAATCCCCTCTATCACTCCATCCTTCTCTCCTGCTTCCTCCATCTCACCTCTCTTTTTCATACGTTAACAGCCTGATTAGGGATTTGTTGGCCTCCTGGCAGTTTGAACCAATCAAGAGCTAGTTTAACTGAGAGCGCTCACACCTGTCCTGACAGGAATGATAACGACTGTGGCCAATCACCACCAATCTACTCTGTTGCCACAGTGATCAGCCTGTTTTGGAATGCCCACAGCGGCGTATGAGGGGAGGTGTTCCATTCAGATGGCTGTGTGAGCACAGGATCAGCGTCAAAAGTGGAAACTTTGCTTTTCATTTTGGCTTTTTTGCCATTTTATCTTAAATCATCTATCCATCTCTCCACCTGATAATTCATAGTTTTAATCACAGTTGTGATGGCAACTTGTTCTTTGTCTTTTGCGACTTAGACTTTGTAAATTGTTTAACTGTTATACTCTTGCATAAAAGAGATAAGCTTATAAAAAGAGAATAGATGAGGGGAAAAAGGGATTTAGAAAGAGAGATTGCAAAATGAGAGTAAAGGTAGAAGGGCTGTCTGCTCACCCACACATCGTAGCCTTTCATCAGTGTTGTAAGCGTAGGCGATGGTGGCGTGTGTTGGTTTCTATTCATCTGATACCTCTGACTCGTTCTTATTAATACAGTCACACCTTTATTTATTCATTATCATGCTCATATTTTATTCATCCCTTCTTTCATTTTATTTTTATTTACTGCAACACTTTCAGCTGAAAGCGCCATCAACTGAGTGTCGGAGTTTGATCAGACGGTGATGGGAATGAGCGTGTGAGTGTATGTGATTAAATGAAAGGTAGAAAACTAGAGCAAAAAGTAGAAATAGAAAAAAATGGAGGGAGGAAGCTATGCAGACATGTAGAGACGAAGAAGAAAGAAGATAACTGGAAATTAAACTTAAAAAAAATCCAGTTGGTTACATGTTACACTGGTTTAAAATCAGTTTCTTACCTTTGAAAAAGAATCAAATCAAACCACTCATGCTCATCCGCTCATTGTTTATCTTCTTACTTTGACAATAACAGATTTCAGCCATATTTCAGCCTTCCATCACTGTGCACTCTGCACGGCATCTCATCATCAAATTCAGTCCCCAAAGACACATAAAGGAAGTTTCATTTTAAAAGTAAACAAATCAAAGGATGAATACAACCTCGACTCCCCACAAAACAACCAAAAAACTGGGACGGTATCAAAAGTGTGCCATGGTCTCTGATTGTTAGCAAACAGGTTTCTCTTCTAACTTCATGTCCCCTTGAGATTCCCTGGTGCAAACTTCTGAGGAAATACATGGACTGAATAACTTAACCCACCTGTTATGCGTCACCTTATTTCATGCCAATTTAAGAGAGCCACTGAAAAAGATGTTCCTACACTACTTTCCACAATGTCAACCACGACTGAATAGGGCTCCTTTAAAGTTACCTACATAAATTATCATAAGCAGAATAACTGCATGGGCGTTTTTGACCAAGCGGCCAATACTGAAAATTTTAAAAAGATCTGTCCTTATGAATGTAGCGCTGCAGCAGTTTTGAGTTTTGCTGCTGGGCATTTCTGCTCAGGTTAAATACTTTAATGAGGGGATCGACTCTGTGATGCAGGAGGGAAGATTGATTTGTCAGTCACCCCCCCCCCCCCCCCCCCCCCCCTTCCCAGCTGTTTTAATAATATGATAAACTGACCACTCAGTCCTTAGTGAAGCAAACATATGCTAAGTATATTAACGCGGAGTGTGCTTAAGTGTACTTGAGGCAAACTTATGATTAGTATACTTCATGTGTGAAATTGATTTGTTAACTTGAAGTTTGCAATACTAGAGCAATTATTTTTGAATTAAATATAAAGTTGTCAAAAAGCACAGACAGGGATCTGAGTTTTGTCATGATTTCCATGACAAAACTGCTGAGTGAAATCACTCAACCACGCTCACTATGTATGCTGGCCAGACACCATCAGTAGCTACAGGTGTCTCAGTCACAGGCCACTGACAAAAAACAAGACTATCCTTGAATAACCACATCACACACTCACAACATTCAAGTCTAAATGCACAGAACGACAACAGAAACAGTAAACAATGTGTTCAAATATTAACATCTTCCAGTGCAATAATGTCCTTAGACATTTGACGTTTGGATACAGATTCAATGATAATGATGAGAACACACACACACACACACAATGCACACAAAGCTTCTAAATACACACATAAACTTAAAAACAGCTTTCTAATAAGAGTACTTCAGAAACTTTTACTTAAAATATATACTTATAGAAAGTGTTTTATTGTGAAATTTGCTAAAGGTATGACATCAGTATATTTTTATACTGACATTCCTACGCTGTCAAACTCAGTGCTGACCTCATCTCTTCTAGTCCAATCATCTTTCTGCCCGCCTTCCTTGAGCCAATCAGCCTCCGCTCAGTGTTTAAATATCACTGCTTATCTGCTACACTCCCCTTCCAGATTCATCCAATCCACCACCTCCCCATCCACCACCCAAGAGCTCCATCCAAGCCTCCATCTTGGTCTCCACCACCACCAGCGCCTAGACTCCGGGGGTCCTGCTTAATTCTTGTCTCCACTGGGATTCCCTTCAGCCTCACTGAGCCATCGGAGTCTAATTGCCAATGATCACCTAATGATCTCTTCTTATTGAAATATATTTTCAGATGTTTTTTTTTCTTGTCATGTGCATTTATATGCACTCTGGCATGACTTTGCTCCAATAAAACTTAAAATGTCAAAAGCATGGAGTCCTCACTTCTTGACCCTCTGGATTATTTCCACAGCTGTGTCTTGGTCTACAAGTGTACAGTCTGTGCCATATCAACAGAAACTGCTCTAATGTAACATTCAGGCCTGAGTTTGAAAGATTAACACGTGCCTCCATTTAGCATAAATCAAAACTTGCAAGTCCTGGAAGTTGCCCTGGAACCTGTCAGAGATAATTTCATTTCTGTTGTGTTGCTTGACCCTTCCCATATTCTACATGAGCTGAGAAGACATTTGTTTTATTAAAGCCAAAAAAAAAATGGTGATTCAATAAGGTCAATATCTCATGCAATGATTTTGGTGAAACCAGCCCCGTCTTTTACTCAGACTATATACCTGTCATAAAAACAGCAGAACCCTTTTAGCATTGCAGCGCATCAAAATGAAACTAGTCAAGTTATGTAACAAAAACAACACGAGCCTGTTCACAGCAACGGCAAAAAGAAAGATAAAGTCAACTTTCCTAACAAACTAAATCATACATTATAACCACAGTGTCTACTACCAAAAATAAGAATGAAAAACACTGAAAAAATAATGCACTGCATTGAAACTGATGAAGAAATGGGCTATGTTCATAACAAGTCAGATTTAAAAAAAAATGTTCTCATTATATGGTAACATTAAGATCAAAGCACAAAGGTCTTTCTAATTTTATAAAATGGAATGTGTGAATGTTTAAGATTAAGATTAAGATAGTGTTTATTTGTCACATGCACAGTTATACACAGTACAATGCACAGTGAAATGTATTTTGTACCTGCAACCATATATACACACACATATAAATAAGAAGAATAAAAATAAAAAAAAAAGTAATTCACACTATACACTATACTCTATATACTATACACTATACACACTTTTATAAATTATAATATTTACATTGTGCAATAATGGTCCAGTTAGGGCTCAGAGTTGAGCAGACGGATGGCTTGTGGGTAAAAACTCTTCTTCAACCTTTCAGTCTTAGCCCTCAGGCAGCGGTAACGCCGGCCTGATGGGAGCAGGGAGAAGAGAGAGTGTCTGGGGTGGCTGGGCTGTTTTAGGATCTTCATGGCCCTCAGCCTGCACTGCTTGGTGTAAATGTCCTGCAGGTTGGGGAGGGTGGTTCTGATGGTCCGTTCAGCTGAACGAACCACCCTTTTTAGGGCCATGAAGTCCTGCTTGGTGCAGTTTCCCATCCAGGTGGTGATGCTCCCACGCATGATGCTCTCGATGGTGCAGGTGTAAAAGTTCCTGAGCACCTTGAGTGGGAGCTTGAAGTCTCTCAGCCGCCTGAGGAGGTAGAGACGCTGTCTGGCCTTCTTCACAGTGATGTTTATGTGATGAGTCCAGGACAGGTCCTGTGAGATGGTCACTCCCAGGTATTTGAAAGTGTCCACTCTTTCCACCTCAGCACCACTGATGACAAGTGGATGGTAGTCCCTCTGCTGCTTCCTGCTGAAGTCCACGATCAGTTCCTTCGTTTTGCTGACGTTGAGCAGGAGGTGGTTCTCCTGGCACCAGTTCTCCAGGCGGGAGACCTCTCTCCTGTAGGCTGTCTCCTCATTGTGAGAGATTAGTCCCACAACAGCAGTGTCGTCAGCAAACTTGACAATTGTTAAGTGTAATGTACGGCACTGCAAGGCTGAATGAAACTGAAAGAAACAGTCGTCTCTAGGAGGGGATTACCTCTAAAACAGGGGTGTCATAACTGATGCTCAAATCAAATGAGGACACTAGCTTCTGATCACACGTGAGAATACAGACAAATAATAGAAGCAAAGGCATGTCATTAAAAACTACTGAAGTACATAAAAAGCCTGGAATAAAATAAAAGCCTATGGTAGAAAACACACTTTATTTAGAGGAGAAAAAAAACTGATATAGATCTGAAAAACTTACCTTAGGAGAAAATAATAGTCATGTTCAAAGTCTGATCACACAATCATTCTTATTGAATCTCTGCAAGCTGCGCCTGGAGCAACTGTAGCCTGTACTAAAACTTACATTTTAACTGTTCTAAATAAACGACAAGAAAACAATAATTCCATGAAATTCCCAATTATTCATGGCTCCTGTTTCTGAATTTGTTCACATATAACTTATACTTAATTTTAAATTACAATTATTTTCCCTGTGCAGATCACTCAGTGAAATGAGTAATGGCTTTACCAATAAAACATGAGCACAGGCGCCTGGGTGGGTTAGTGGTGAAGCCGGCGACCACATACACACGCCGCGTTGCGGTGCGGGTTCGCGTCCCGGCCCGGCGCCGATTTGCCCGCGTGTCTTCCCCTGTATCTTTCCCCCGTTTCCTGTCTCTCTCCACTGTCACAAAAAGCCGCTGTGGAAAAAAAAGACATGAGCACTGATTGAGAAACGCACACACGCACACACACAATCAAAGGCACAGATGGTTGGATCAATTTTATGTAAGCTAATTGGCTGTCATGACCTCTTCATCGAGCTGAGACCATGAAGGCCTAGATGCTGAAAAAAAGGCCTGAGGGATGTACTTAGATATACAAGCAGGTCAACACATGGACACACAGATACACATTTCCAGCCCTCCCCCAACCACACACACACACACACAGATGCACGCGGTGCACTCACACAATAAAATCAAAACCAGTGAGATCAAATGTAGACTCAGGAATCGACCACACTGAATATCAGAGCTGTTTCTAATGTGTGTGTAAGTATGAACGCTTCATCTCATTTTCAGTTGGCTGTTCTTATTTTTATAGCTTGAGGTAGTGCACTTTGTTGTGATACCCATTATCGTGTTTAAAGAAAAATTGATAGAACTACATACTATTGCTGCGAGGCATTATCATAAATTCAGTCCTTGCAGTTTTTTTTAAAATAAAAATATGAGTAGAACTAAACTATGATCAAGAATATCCTTTCTGTAGCTGTTTCAGGGATTTAAACATATTTGCTTTTGCCAAATAAAACACGAGTAAAACTCAGTGTATAATATGACTATTAAACTTTTATATTCATGCAAGGTTTTTTTTTAACTTGTCACAAGATTACTATATATTCTTTATTATATAAAAGTATATAATTTTAGCTTTTAAACTGTTGGGAATTCAGACTACACAACATTTTGTTTGCCATGTTACACTGTTTTAAGATCGAGTAAGCAAATAACTGTTTAATCTGCGTATTGGCATTCTGACCAATCACTGATAAAACTGCTCCTTGCATTTCATTTGTTTTGCTTTTTCTTGCTTTAATGGTTGTTTTGGACATTTTTTTTTGCTACAAAATGCAGTTGTCAAGCATACCAACTCTGTCACTAAAACCTGCCTGCCTGCTATAATGTTGCCATCAGTCTGAGATCAGTCTGCAAATGAATGGGTTCAAGTTGGCAATTACATGCAGTCTGTTTCTGATAATACAGCAATTAACTTAGGTAAAATTGTCAAAATATGTTGCTGTCTACATAGAAAAAAGTTCACATTTAACTATTACATTTGTGCTCAGCAACCATCCTGTTCTATAAGAATATAACCAGCCAGTTGAGTTGAGTCCACTCGAGTTCTGCTCACTGACAAAGACTGTTGGCAACATTGTTGACATTTTGTCTGCATTTATTAGTTAAATAGCAATTATTTGATAACTTTGAACAATTTGTCTGAGAGTGATTGCAGTCAGTCCAAGTCAGACTGCGACTGTTACAGAAAGGTTGGCACCTATCAGACGACCTGTGCAATCACCTTACGTTAAAGGTAAAAGGTCAAGGTCACCAAAAATTTGTGAAAATTTTAAATATCCCTATTTCATCAATGCTAAAGTTTTAAAATTCATATTTCAGTGAATTTATAATCTATCACAATGGAATTTGGAATTCAGGAATAAACAATTACTGCTGATAATTCATATTTTAAATGAAAATACTCACAGTAATGCAAAGTGAACTACAAACTCTGCACAAAAATCATACATCCACAATTCATATCTCAGCAATTTCTTTTTTTTGCCATTAGGGCACATAAACATAAAATATATCCAGACTATATATATGCCCTTATCTGTTCATGTTGATCTATTTTAAAAAAATAAAAATATAAAATCATATTTTACTATTTTTAAAAGCCAATACAATAAAATTCTATTCTTTGTGGTCTAGTAATTTAATTTGCTGTAGTATCAGCGCATAGACAATTTGGGTGGCTGAGGCATGCACTCTACTGAGTGCCCTTTTAGTTTTCACTGTGTTGATGGTTAGCCATACAGGATGCATACATACATACATACATACAGTACATACATACATACATATACACAAAGTCTGACTGAGAGCCACAGAATTATACAGAAGTAGAAATGCAGTCTGATTGTCATTAAACTCAAAGGCCACAATATATTTGGCAAATAGTGACAAAACTGTGTCTTAACACTGGGTGATTAGCTGAGGCATTTAGAATAATATAAGTGTGAATATACTCAGATATATAAAATTGCATATGCAGGCCCTGTGGCCAGGCCTACAGGAAGTGTCTAAATAGTTTCAGCAAACAAGTTCCAAATATACAGTACATACTGCTAAAACTGCTAAAGGGTCTTATTGCAAAAACTACTTTTTGGGCACATACTGACTTGACTCGTGTATGAGTAATTGTGGATAACTTCAAGCCTTAAATAGACCTGAAACAGGGGAGTTATATTAAATGTTTATTTCTGATGAACATGAAAGTTGATGGGACCAAATTGCTTTTGGAGCCACTGCACATTGCTGCAAGAAGTCATCATCTTTTAGTCCCAGAAGTTGCTTCTTGGTTGTAAAATATTAAAACAATGATTCTAAATTGCCCAAACTGGGGCAAAATCAGAAGCCAACCATCCATTATTTTGAATGTAAAACTATTTTATGAATGCAGACTATTTTCCAGTGGGATATACTTTTGACGTCTGATAAAAGCTGTAAAATCTTAATAACTAGAAAAGTTAAGCATTAGTCCTTGGTCATATTACTTGATGTGAAGCTGTCCAGCGGAGCCTATAGCCCTTACTGTAAAAGAGAATGATCCGGATGTCAGGCTGGTTAAGTACATGAGAGATCAAAAACAAACCCCTTTCATTCGAGCACTCCCCTCCTCAGCTCACTCCTCCTGTGCCTCCCTCTTCATTTGTTTCATCTCTTGCTGTGCTCTGAGCAGGTGTTGAAATGCTGAACATGAAAAAAAAAAGATGAAGAAATTCAAAAAGTAAAAAAAAAAAGAAAGAAACCTTTTCTTACACTCTGTTCAACATCTTTGCCACTTTACAACCCTCTCAGCGGTTTCTCATCCAAATCCAATTTAGCTCATGTTTCCATCCTCACCCCTTCCCCTCTTTAAACCTCTCTGTCTCACCCCTCATATGTCTTTTCTTTTCGTCCCTCATCCTTTTCTTCTCCCATTATGTTTCCCCTCCTCCCTCGCTTCTGCATCTTTTCCTCATTACACCTCTTGCTTTCGTCTTCCGTCCATCTCCCTCCTCACTTCTCTCCCTTCAGTCCTTCCCTCTATCTCTGGCAACATGAAAGGCTACCTGTGTGCTGATAGCCAGGGGAGAAGGAGGGCAGAGAGTTAATTAACTTGCTATCTGGGACTGACTGTTAATAGGAATTTGAACTGTTAATAAGAATATAGTGTTGCATGATATGTTCTGAGAAATATAGCTTTCAACTGCACACACTAGGATCAGCATTGTGTAGTGCTCAGTGTGTATGCACAGAACTGGAGCAGTGTTAGGTGTGTGCTATACAGGTTAGTATGTGGATGAGCGCACATGCAAATAGGGAGGTGAGCGATTGTGTGCACAAACACGCACACAGACAGAACGGTGGCAGGTATAATTTCACGCATTAGAAGGATGAAAAAAAAAATAAAAATCTCCGCTTTACCCAAACCTGACACACCTGCACACACACACCTCCACACACACGCGTGCGCGCGCACTTCATCTCCCATCCCCCTGGCTCTCTCCTCTCTCGCCACCCGAACCCTTTGAAGATAACTTTTTCTTATTACCTTAACAATAGCGGCACGGAATGCAACTTTAATTCATGCTCCGAAAACGAGACGAGGAACAGGACACTGTGCCTCTCGCTTGTTCCTCCTGCAGGGTGGAGAAGCGGGCGAGGAGGAGGGAGGAGAGGAGACAGTGATAGAGAAAGAGAGGTAGGCAGAGCGGAAGAAAAGTTCAAATAGAAATCGCAAGGTAAAGCTTTTTTTCTTAACCACGAAACGGTCCTGAGTACATTTTCAGGGTTTTTTTTTTTCTATTTTTCTTCTCCAACTTTGAGATTAGCAAAGTGCTGATGTGTGCTCTTCCTAACAGGCATGAACACACAGATACTTTTAATACACGTTTAACAAAAACACATTCCCATGCTGACATGCTTCATTTGGTGAAGTACCACCTATAGCACCAATAGTACCTCTCTGCTTGTCCTCGAGACCCCTACTCTACACTTATTTGCTTCTCTTCCTTTATCCCTTTTTTTTTCTCAACGTCCTCTCCTTATGCCTCCCATCCCGTCTTGCTCCTTATTTGTGGTAGGTACTGTAGGCAAGCAGGCAGGGCTGACAGGTCCTCTTACAGACAAGGAGGAAATTCTTGCCCTTTGAAGTGGAATTGGGGGCCTGTGGAACTGTCTGGCGCATGATTAGCATGGAGCTTGGAGGGGAGAGAGTGAGAGGAAGCAGGTTAAAGGCAGTGTAAAGGCAATAAGAGAAAAGACACATCTGGAAGTGAGAAAAAAAAGGAATGGCAATTACAAGGATAAAAAAGAGCATAGAAGGAGGGAAAGGAAGTACAGTAAAGGCCTAAGACAAACTTTATTGCGCAATTTTTAGCTGTCTTCATAAAAAAAAAAATGTAAACAAACAACAACAAAAAGCTTCAATTTTGTTTCGTTCAAGTGGAAAAGACCTCGAGGGATTCAGCCATAGAAGGATAGAAGACTTTCATCTAGGTAGAAATTGTGGCGCTTGTCCTTTAAAAAAAATATCTCACCGGTCATTTTGCAGGCATGTTTTACAACCATTACCTATGTTTTAAAATGAAACTGAGCGTCCTCTAGTGGCAAATTCCGAAGAAAAGCATAAATACGGATTTTCTCAGATTTCTGAAAAGGACTAAATGGCATTACATGCCACAGATGAAGCTTAAACATTAAATGAATAGCTCTTATACGGTTCTTTTCTAATCTACTTGCGCAGTCAAAGTGTTTAAAACAACATACCTCATTCACACAAGCACTTCAGTATCTTGCTCAATGATACTTTGGCATACAGACTGGAGCAGGCAGGAATTGAACCACCAACCTTCCAACTCCACATTACATGATGACATACGTGGGCGCGCTGAAGTTTGGAAACGCTCATAAAGCTTGCGTTGGAACAAACGTTCGTTCGGCTTGGAGGATAAGTTGAAATAATGTGACCTGTTACACGTTTTCTCTGCTGATAGTGACCATTAGATCCTTCTGCCCATGACTACAGTCATCTGTTTCATGTTTGTGTATCTACTACTATGTCCTGCACTATGGTATCAGCACGCAGTTTTGTGGGACAATGATAAAGATGCTGATGTTCTCCAGTGCAGCATCTGCCTTTCAGTCCTGCTCTCCTTAACGCCATTGTCCCCCCCCCCCCCATCAAATGCACACAAAATTTAACACTGCATGTTCTCTGGTCAATTTCATTTCTTTTATATATAGGACTACAAGAATGTTGTAGAGTAAAATGGGTTTAATTTTGGCTTCAGACAAACTGGCAAAAAGAAGTATTACTGTATATTTTAACTGAGAGCCAATTTCATCTTCCATCTGGAATGATGACATATCAAAATACTGTGAATATCAGAGCCAGCAATAAAATAACCAAAGGCTTGCCAGAATATTGTTCTCTCAGGGTTACTGGAACCAACTCTTAGCTGAAAAGATGGTTGATTGGTCACATTTTAGAAAACATCAGTATAAATTTTACAATAGGCATTAATTAGATGGACTGACCACATACTCAAGTTATTTTATTGTTGAAAAAAAAAATCAAATCTTAATGAGATGCTATAATAGCAGTTCATGTACTTGTATTCATTGCCGTGCACCAGGAGGAACCCAGGACCCACTGCACCTATTGTCAGTTGCAGAACCCAGTGGATCCAAGGATTTCATTTTGATACCTAATGGCAGCCAAGGTGCCATTGCCCAGCCTGTAGATGTCTGTGTGTCCCTGGCTATATATACCTCCCCAGACCATCACTGACCCACCACCAAACTGGTCATGCTGACAGATGTCACAGGCAGCATAACAATCTCCACGGGTTCTGCAAACCCTTTCACATCTGTCACATGTGCTCATGGTGAACCTGCTGTCATCTGTGAAAACCACAGAGCCAATTTTGGTATTCTATGGCAAATGCCAATCAGACTCCACAGTGCCGGGCAGTGAACACAGGGCCCACTAGAGGACGCTGAGCCCTCAGGCCACCCTCATGAAGTCTGTTTCTGATTGTTTCATCAGAGACATTCACACCAGTGGCTGCTGGAGGTCATTTTGTAGCTCTGGCAGAGCTCATCCTGTTCCTCTTTGCACAAAGGAGCAGATACTGGTCCTGCCGATGGGTCTACAGCTCTGCCCAGCTGTCCTAGAGTAACTGTCTGTCCCTTAACTCCTGGAGGAGTTGGACTACCTGTGCAATCGCTGTAGTGTCCAGGTATTGACTCACACTACCAGTAGTGACACTGACCCTAGCCAAATGCAAAACTAGTGTCAACAACGTTAGAAAAGATGAGGCGGGAACAAAATGTCAGTGGCCAAAAACTATTCTTGTTTGGGGGTTGTCTCATTGTTGCCCCTCTAGTGCACCTGTTATAAATTTCATTAACACCAAAGCAGCAGATTAACAACCCCCCTGTGCTACTTAACTGACTCCATCAATATCCCAGAAGTTTAATTGACTTGATGCAAAACTCTGATTAAAAAGTGTTTCTTTAATTTTTTTTGGAGCAGTGTATATGACTGCATCAGCATGTCAAAGCATTAACCATATTTCTGATGTAACATAATGGCAACAGGAAGTCCCCAACGATGCCTTCTTAATGTTCAACCAATAGAACCACTCACTCCTTGATGACGATGAATAATATCAGGATATGAGTGGTATGCAACATGTGGGCCAAGTGATATCTCAAGCGGCCATGCCATTTCATATTTCATGAAGTTCATTCTTTACCATTTTGTGCATGCAAAATTCATCAACACTGAAAAGTTTATGCTGTCAGCCTTACTAAATGGTTTGAATCAAATGTTGTTCAGTTTATCAGGAGCAATAATTTGGTGAAATTTTAAGTAGTGTGCATGAAGGTTATGCTGTTAAAATGGAAAGCGACAAATGTGACCCCCGACCTTACACACACACACGCAATGACCCACTAGATGATTGCGTGTGAGCTTCACTGAAATCTGATCAAGACTCTTGGGATGAGTAACAATTTCTGTAAAAATGGAAACATGCCTGTAAAACAACAATTATGAACTTGACCCCGAGCACAATTTTGGTGACGACCCATTAGGTGATCACTGTGTGCGAGTCTGATTAAATTCTGACCAACACTCCAGGAGAAGCAGTGATTCTTGTGAACTGTCGATGGATGGACGCAGGGACAAATACTTTGTCATGGAAACTCAAGATAAAGTTTGATGAAAATTTTCCTTTTGTCTTTAGTTGTCTTTCAGATTTGATCAGTGTAATTACACGTCTGTAATATGTTTATATAGTTATAAAGTTATATACATTAAAAACTTATTTTTCTAAGAATATACAAAAGGGCAAAATAGGTAAGGTCCAAGATGTTTTTGGGTTCTAGAAATCTTCTGCTTTATGTTTGCACTCTTAGCAGTGTTGTCTTCTCATATTTGAGTGGGCTGCATGCAGACAAACAGTCCATGTGGAGAGTAAAAGGAGGTATGCATCTACTGGAATGCAGTCCTGAAACCATCAGTAAATGTATCTAAATTCATACTTAGACTGTAACAGTGTCTTGGCACAGATATCTGGTGTTCCACAAGAGGTCATCAGTAATGAGATACAAACAATCCTGCACTTTGTCCTTGATGAAAGGTAAATTACACAAATCAGAACTTAATAACGTGTTATAATAGAAGGCCTATGAAAAAAAAATCATAACCTTTTAGTCTTGTGCAAAATCTCAGCCATTGAAATGATGCTTAGGCTTTGATATTTCACAAGAGCACGACCACAGAGAAAGATACCAAGTGTGGAAAGTGTAATGCCTCAGCTACTATTAGCTTTAAAAGTGTGTGACCTCAGCGGACACACAAATACTAAACACGCCGCTTTTTCTATTCTTCAGTTGATTCTTTTAATTTCCTGTTTTTAAAAACAGAAGTTTAAATGCAAATTAAAATGTTTTGTATAGTTATTATTAGAAAAAATACTGTTGATGTGATTTTCTAAGAACAAGCAAAAATACTTTCATAACAAAATTTCAAAAGGCAGTTTTCATTTGCACATTATCATTGGGATGAATTTCTTTTGATTTTGGACTTGTTTGAGAACTTGTCACCAAACTGTCACAGAAGATAATTACCTGTGGGGCACAGTGGCATTCGAATTAAAGTTAGATAAATCAAACACAAACCGATAGTGTGAAAAAAAATAATGCATTTTTCTGCAATCAAGAATTTCTCAAAAGTCTTTTTTGCCATTTAAATTGTAACTTTTCATTTTCAAAAGAAGAAGTTACATTTAGGGACACATGTAAAAGAGATTAAAAACACCAGTTCTTTGCAGGGCAGCACAGAAAAATAGCTTTTTGGGGTTGGAAAAACAATTCTCACCTATTTGATACAATATGGATGCTATACTTTCTTTAGAACCACTGACAAACCAAAGTGTTTTTTTTAAATTATATTTCTGAAGGTGTATATTTATTTAAATGTCAGTGGCTCCTCCATGTCTTACATGATTTTTTGTTTGTTTTGTTGATTTTTGAAGAAATTGCCAACAACTTACAGTGGCAAAGGGGTCTTGGTCTTGAAATCTAGCTCCTATAAACCAGTGCTATTTGCCACCCAGACATCCACAGTTTTACAACACATGAACCAACTACAACCTGGAAAGGTATAACTGCCAGAACAAAGGCAGAGGCAGCTTTATTTTTGATCTATTCTTCACCCTGAGAGAAAGAAAGTTGGTTTAAAATGTCAGACAAGCTTGACAGGTTCATAGAGAGCTCGAGTAGAGCAGGAAGGATGGGCTTCACACATGTGGGCCCTGTTTGTGTCTATATATTCTCGTTTACATGTGTATTCCTGTCAACAAAAATACTAATGTATAGTGCAAAAGACGCTTGAACAAACATGACTCATTCATTCTTGTGAAGATGCATGGAAGCAACAACAGTTTGCAATTTACTTAATACCTCATGAGCTTGCTTCAAATTAAATGGTGAGCCAAAGGCTGCGATCTGCTTTTGAAATGCAGCAATTGTTTATGAACAAGTCTAAAATTTTTGGTAAAAACTAAACTGTGTTTCATAAAATGAACAGGCAAACAGAATGGAGTATTTCAGGGGAACCAATAACACTTGCTGGTAGCCATGATCTGTGGCCCATGAAGCTCAGATAATATAAATTTGCAGCTTTGAGTTTATAATAGATTTTTCTCTCTTTTTTTTTTTTAATGGATAAAAGCACTATTTTTTTTAATATAAATTTATTATTAGTCTTTTTATAATTTTTGTTAAGTTTGAAGTTTATAAATGTGAATTTGCTTAATTTCACTGTTTTCAAGTAGAAACAAAATTATTTAAACCGTGAGATTGTTTTAATCTTCAGATCACTTTTTGTGTTTTCTTTGTGCCACAGCTTTTCAAGCTTTTAGCCACTATATGATCTCAGTTTGATGGTTCAAGAACCACTCTGCATGTTTACGTCTGTGGGGTTTTAATTACATTTATTATTTATTATTTTCAAGATCCTTGAAAATAATCCATTGATGGATGGATTATTTTCAAGGACCCTGAATACCTCAATCATAGAGGAGTCGCTCTCATGACTCATCTAGTGATGTCACTGCATGGCCAATGTTGCATACATACTGTTGACTTCACAGTTTTGGCTCGATTCAGCTTGCTTGGAACTCTGGATGAATCAGAATCGCCAACTAATGGGACACCCTAAAAAAGTCGAGCTGAGCTGAGTAGTTATTAGTGGAAAAGCGGAAAAACAAGAGCTATCCTGCCTGAGGTTTAATTCCCACAATTGCTCCTCCTCCTGCTCCCCACTGGTTGTTGCTGCCGGGGATGTGCGTACAGTACTTGGTGGTTCCAGGATGCGTGGCCGGATGATCTGGCGTGGTTGCTGACCTGCTTCCTTGGGGGGTTGTGGTCCAGGGGGGGCTCGGGCCTCTTCTTTGTGTGTGCATGATGAAGTCGGCTGCCTGTTGCCTCTGGTCCTTTGGGGGTCTTGCATTTGGCCGTTGGTCCCCCGTCTCGGGTCTCCCTCTGTCTTGTGCTGGGATGGGCTGGGAAGGCGGTAATCATTGAGATGTGTTGCCTCGGGTCATCCGTGCCCTTCAAGTGCTGTGGATGGTCCGGGTCTCCCGGGCCTTTCACCGTCTGCCTTTGGCTCCCAGTGGGCGCTGTTGTGGCTTCTCACCCTCATTATCAAGTATGTTTTGTGACAAACACACACACTCACGCCCACACACCTACACATACACACAGACATTGTTCCATGATACATATATAGACATAAATATATAATTATATAAATTATATAAGAAAATAAAAAGAAATTGGTGAACAAGAGAGTTTATGAAGCTCCTCTTGGCAAAGCAAATGGATTTGGCAAAATAGAACATTCAGACCATGATTCTGTTGCTAAACCTGCCAGACAGTCCAGGTTTTAATAAATAAAGAAATAAAAATTACCACAATTAATAAACAGTGTTTTTGGTCAAATTATTGCCAAGCAAAAGAGCCGTTCCTTCCGAGACAACTCGATTTACCAGCAAATGTCCCTGTTAGTGTATTTAAAGGACAAATACACTGAAAGAAAATACACTCACCAGCCACAACATTAAAACTATATGCATAATACTGTGCATGTCCACCAGTATTTCTGTGATGATTCAGGGCATGGACTCTAGGGTTTTTGCATTGCCCATCACTGGGACATTGGCAGCAGATCCTTGGAGATCCCAGCAGTGCTCAATCAAACTGCTTGGTGACTTTGGGGTCAGTATTGTTTTGGTAGGCTGTTGTTGTTGGGGAGTGGTGTCGCCACTGGGGGTGGTCTTGACTGAAATAATATTCAGGTAGGTGGCATGTGTAAAAATATATCATTTTCCAGTTTCTCAGAAGAACACTACATTGCTCCATCTGCTGTTGTTATAATGCAGTGTAGATAAATACTTAAACTCGCTCCTGCAGCTTTTCCATTTGTTTGTAGTAAATATCAGTACTGAAAACATCTTTCTAGTCCCATCTAGTCCACATGGCAGTTCAGCTGCTACCAGTTTCATTTTCCATATGTGCTTTCCATTGTTTGTCTAAATCAATAGTTATTGAGGAAAAAATGCACGATTAGGTCCTCTCATGGAATTATGTAGCAGCAGAAGTGAGGAGACATATAATGAAAAGCAAAAGCAGGGCGATTTAGAGGGCGTAGAATTGATGTTTTCTGAAGAGAGAAGCAGCATTTTGATGTGGATGCCATTGCACAGTCCTCACAGTAAAATACAGCTTGCATTTTCCACCTCCAGTTTCCATCTTGAATTCAAAACCAAACTTTCAAGGAATACATCATCAAAACTTCCCCAAACCCTTGACTCAACCTTCCAGGCACACATCAAAGGAATAGGCTGTAATGTAATCTTAGTCTGAGAGAAAGAGATGTGAAATTGAAGCGATTATTTCATCTTCTCGTTCTGTGTTTTGAATCAGTTTTGTGTGATTGTGCTGCCTACGGCCTTTTTGCTTAAGCAGCAAACCAGCATTTCTGGAATTGTCTTCATTTGCTTTTGTAGAGTTTTGACAGCAGAATGAAAGTTGAATAGAGATTTCCATTTTGAAAGAAGATTAAAGTTTTACCTTAGTCACACACAAAAGATCCCATAACTTATAATCACCTTGTAATTGGTCCCTTTTGCAGATATCAGTAAGATGCAAATAACCTCAGGGTAAAATATATACAGCACCAAATCACAACAGTTGCCTCAAGGTGCTTTACATTATGAGGCAAAGACCCTACAAAAATACAGAGAAAACTCCACTAATTAACCCCTTTGAGCAGCACTTGGTGACAGTGGGAAGGAAAAACTCCCTCTTAACAGAAAGAAAGCTCCAGGACAACCAGGCTCGGGGAGGGGCAGCCATCTGCCCACAACTGTGTGGGAGTGAGGGGAGAGAGGGCAAAAGACATGCTGTGTGAGAGAGCCAGAGATTAATAACGATTAAATGCAGAGTGGTGTTTGAGCACAGCGGGAGTGAAAAGAGGAGAATCAAGAATAAACTAATACAAATACAAAAAAAAAATAAGCATGGAAGTAGGATGCATCATGTTACAAAATGTGACAAACTATTACTTAATATAAGGAATGCACTTGCACACTTCTGTGTGTGTGTGTGTTTACACATGTGCTTGAATAACATGCAGACTTATTCCTCCATCAGCACTTTGGGGGACGTTGAGGTGGCTAAAGTGCCATCACCTTATTGATGTACCAATCAATAATGTGCATCATCCATCACATGGAGCTGCAGAGGTCCAAAATAGAAGTTTAATTTCAACTTTGTTGTGAGTCACTTAATGACCGTTTATAGTAAAGTGCAGTTTAATTATACTGTGTGATGCAACATGTTTGAGTTAAAAATCTGAGGAATGTGCACACAGCTAAGGTGGATGGATAGTAACCATGGATAGCACCTGCATATGAATTTAAAAGCATTCCTGCTTGAGACTGAAGTGACTCTGACTAGGAATGCACAAACTAAAGTTTCTACTGCATGTTGCTCAAATGCTGCAGTAGCCATCTTAAGAAATCAAGGTCTGATCCCTCGCCATATTCCTCGTCACGGAATATGGAATAATGGAGTTGACATTTTGGAGAAAAGTGGGTATCACGTGTGTCCCTTTGTACTGTACCTCTTATTGTCAGTAGGATCCAAAACAGTTTCTCAACATATTGTTCACAAATAAAGACACACACAAAAATGTATTCAAACCTGTTAAATGTATGAGACTATGTTCAACAATTTGAACATAAGGCTAATAAAACCATCACTTACTCTCTGCTGGTGAGATTTATCACTTTTACACCTTAGAAATATGGTAATAGAAAGAAATATAAATCCATTTTATTTTACACTATCAGCAGTATCTATTTAAAATAAATAAATAAATAAATAAATAAATTGGCCAATGTTGCTATTTATTTTTTGCAGAATGACATAATTACAGAAATAACGAGGTAGGATTATATCGCGTTGCCATGGGTTTTGGTTAATATGGACCTGTCATGTTTCACAGTGGTCCTGTCATTACCTGCCCACTGCCTTGGAATATTTTAAAACCTAATACCTATTATCTTGAATCCTCCACTTTACTTACAAAGATAAATCTACAAAGTGATGTCTTTGATCAGATCTGACAATCTTTGTGTCTCCTTATTGTACCCACATTTAAAAATGCGTGGCTTTGAAAGCATCGTTTAAATTCTCTCTATTCTTATATAAAATATAGGCTGCCTTTGTCTTCCATATTTCTTTCCCCAACTCAAGATAGGCAGAAAAGTGATTCCTTTACCTAAGATTTGAAAGGGAGGGAGGTAATGTAGAGAGAGATTAATGCATCAAATGATAACAATCTCCATACAGCAAAAGGCTCTTTTGTTGTCGTTAATCACGGAGTGTGTCAGGGCTACAATATGTGTCTCTGTGTGCATGTGGCCCTCTGAATAATGATGACGCCATCTTTTAAAGAGGTTGGGGGGGGGGGGGGGGGGGGGGGGATCAGGGCTTGTAGATGGGAGAAAATCCAAATAAAGTGGAAGCAAGCGGAGTAGTATATGCTCTGGAAAAGGGGCAAGGAAAGACAATGTAGACTTCACTGCTGTGTTTAAAAAAAAAAGAGAGTTTAATTTCTGTTTAAAGGCAGTTGATTGAGCTTTAACAATCAACAATTTTAACATCAGCCCATATGATACTTTATCATAGCACCAGATTCAAGTGCCATCACGCCAAACACTTCAGGCTGCTGTCCAGCATGTGTGTTTTGTGAGATGTCTGTTGAAGCTCTCGTTTTATGTGTCTGCCACTAATTTGCCAAATACTTTAACAGCAGGTACACACTGTATAAAGAGAGAATGACTTCATATTAGTGATGATTGAAGAGGATCTCTCAGTATTGTACTTTCTCTGCCAGAAAAGGAAATAGAGGAAAACAGTGAATTTGAGTCGGTCCAAAATTTCATATATCTTCTCCCACCCTGATTCTCACTGAACAGCTGTATCGGTCCACGTGTGGATGCATTCACAATTACTCTGTAATGGCAATTCATAATTTCTGCCATCCATCAACTACAGGCTTCAGTCCTCTTTGACAGAATTATTGTCATTATTGTTCTTAAATGTATCAACTTTTGGTGTATTTAAATATAAAATATTGAATATTATATTAATATTGTTACGTTAATGGGTAGATCTAACCATCAGTGCGAATGTGAATGGTTGTCTGTTCATAAGTGGTTTCCCTGTGATGGACTGGCAAACTGACCATTGTGTATCCTGCCTCATGCCCCCCCAGCAACCCTGAAATGGATAAGCAGTTAACAGGATGGATATGCATGGTTGTCACCAAATCCCACAGTACACCTACACTTACAACCAGTGTACATTTGGGAACCACTGTTGTACAAGATGGAAAATGGTGAAGACACTTTTTATTTTTTCTGAGTAGCTTTGAAACATTGTATAAAAAAAGTCATTTTATCAACAGATTTGCTTTCTCTTACGTGGCAGCCACACCCCCCGCTTAACCCTACAACACTAACGTGCAGTTTTGTAACACTGTCACTTTCATATGAGTGAAAATCACCTGACATTAGTGTTCAAGGGTTAACTTCAGTGACAGTGACTCACAAAAAATGTCTACATGAAATTGCCCATTGAAACGTCTCCATCACACATACATCTCTGCCGCATATTTTAATACTGCACTTTCATCTTTTCACAGTTATGAAACTTCGACAGGCGTGGTGTATTTAAAGATTTGGGTGAGTCTGTGGAATATTAAATTCATTAACAGTTTATCGCATATAAATTGAGAATAATGTTACGTTTGAATAAGAAGCAGCTAAACATCGAGACCGTCAGAGAGACAGCTTAGATAAGACATCTTCAAAGACCTTTAAAGGCAGGGTTAGATGATGAATAGAAGGCTGATTGATTTTGGCATGGTCACTCAAACTCCTCTGGGTATTGTGGCATTGAAAAGATCTGCCACATCTTGACACCTTTGATTCCTCTAGATCCACCCTTGGCTCTGAATCCATCTAACAATCAGAGATAGGGTAAGAAGCTGGCAGGTACCCATGAGGAAGGGTTGAAGCAGCACAGAGAAAGGTGGAGCCAAAAGAAAAGATAAAGAGGAATAAGTTCGGCAAGGGGGGGTAAGAAGGTCAGAAAGGGAGAAAACAGCATCGCACAAGAGGGAGGTGATCGAAAAAGACAAAATGAGGAGTATGTAGTGCACTGGGGGTGCTAAATGGTTTACACATAAGCAGAAAATATACATTTGTTACGGCAATTTGACTATGCGATGCATATTAACACCACAGCTGAAGCTCCATGGTGACAGATCGTGTGAATGGGAATGTTGTACCTACAACATGAGCTTGCATAAAGTGTGGGCCATGAGACATATTGGATTTATTGTTGTTGCCTTTTCAGCAATGTGAATAAAGACTTAACGATGAAGACTTTTGCTACACTTTTCCACAACAGCCAAAGCACTGCTCCTTTTCTGAAAGTACCACAGAGAAGCCAGAATGGTTTATTTTTATGGACTTTATAACTGAAGAAATCCAAACCAGGCGAATAGGAAAATCTTTCATCACATGCTGAGATATTTAAATGACAAGTCATTTTCATAAAATTTGTTCTCTTTTACAGCTCTGTATTTCCACTTCATGTGGAGTGGTTTGATTGATCCTATAGTACACCTACATATAATCATGGAACAGTTTTGGATTTGAGTGTGGATAATTATTAATAAAGTTTCATATAGCAGCTCTCCTTTGAACATCTTAAAGCAATCAAAAGTAAGCAGCTGTCATATCACAGGCCAGTATTACTCTGCTTTATTCCCTTGCATCTGTCATCTCTTACAAGCATAAAATGTATTTACACTATGATATCAGCCTTATTGTATTGTTCCTCATTCCAATCTGTAGCTGTTACTGCTGCTGGAAACTGAACCCCCATCAGGATCTTTTTGTGAAATGGACAACATAAAATTATGAATGAAGCAAAACCTTTTAGGGTGTACTCACACAAGGCGAACCATAGCATGCTCGAGTGCATTCAACTCCCAAGTCCACATCATTTGACAAGTGTGATTGCTGCTTGCTGTGACCACATGCAATTAGGTGGACCGTGTCTTTGAAGTGGTGGGCCTGCGCGCGGTTCAGTTAGACTTGGGCAGGTGGGCATATAGTGTGACTGCGAAAAGAAAATTTCTTTTAAAAACTCGTCCACGGGGATAACTGACTTAGGGGCGAGGCCGTGTTGATTGGCAGATGTCCAACACAGGCAGCTGGAGCCAATCACACATCTGCCTCCGACCACTGGACCTGCAGCCGCTTTCATCCAGTGCCTGCTCTGCTGCTCCTCAGTCTGCAGCCCTTCACCTCTGCTCTGCTCCATAGGCCTGAAACCTGTCCAGTGCAGCTGCTCAGCTGCAGGTTTCACTCTTTATTTGCTCTGATTAGTTCTCCATAATCTGGACTCTGCTCAGTTCAGCTATGGTTCAATCTGACATTCCTTTTAAAACTTTATGTGGGGTTAAGTTGATGTCCTCAGTGGTCCTCTGTAAAAGTGATCCTAGTCTTTTTTTGTTTTGTTTTGTTCAGCACACCTCAAAAATCATTATTTGATGAATAAGCTGGGGCTTTGTTTACATGATTTTAAAATGCAAAATGGCTAGCTATGTGGCTGTCTCAGAGGTTTGTGCTTCAGTTTTGGTGAGTGAAATTTAACTATTGTTATTTGTCCATTACTTAGTACTAATTAGTTGACTCCTACAGTTTATGAATGCCATGAATAAAGTCCATTTCTGGCCAAAATGCTAATGCTTAACTCCATCTTTTACAGTATCTATGGCTGTATCCAAATTTGGGGACTGCATCCTTTGAAGGCTGCATTTATAGGCCGATTACGTCACAGCGAGGCAACGAAGGCCCTTCCAATTCGAAGGTGCCTCAAAATGCGGATTCCAAATGCGTCCTTTTCCCTGGATTTGAAGGATGGGTCTGGTGTATCCTTCGTGGCCCACCATATCCCATGATTCATTGTGCAGCAAAACTCAAACATGGCAATGGCAGAGGAGAGTGCCACTTTTAAGATGTTTTCAGGTCAGAATATACCTCAAGTATCTCCTCGATTTATCAAAATATCACTTAATTTCAAAAGTGCTTCGACGTTCTCTGAGATGTTTGTTCCTGCTGCTCTAACAGCCAGCTCAACCTGCCAGCTGTCAGCTGACCAGGTGGTCGAAGTTCACCATACCTGGAGAGAACGCCTGACTCCTGGCACATGGTTGCCAAACACCTGCTGGCTTTTGCCACTGAGTCAAAACAAACACAGATATAATTCACTCAGATGATACCTAATGGTTGATGTTTGTTTATTCTAGTGTTTCATTTGTTTATGATCAACTCAAATGGGCTGAGATTAAAGTTAAGCTTCATATCTGGATAGTTTTATTTTACTTTTACTGGAGCTGTTAGCGTATTTGGAAATGAATCATTCACTCAACTTTATTCCTTGACGTAGGAATGTGTTATACTTGTTTCAACAACTTATTTTCAATTAAAGCTCACATTAAATAAACCAAAAAAAAAGAGCAAATGTTTGGGTTCCATTTCATCAGTTTCTTTTCCACAGTTATACTTCGCGGTGTCACTCTGAGGAAAGGGCGGGTGACGCAGATATGAAAGGTAGACCGCCCAATTTCACAGTTGGTCACTTCTGGCTTTCATTGTCTTTGAAGGATGCGGCCCCTGAATTTGGACACAGCTTATGAATGTACAAGGCAACCATGCCAAGTGTGAGTGTACCTTTAATGACCCTTACAGCTGTGTTCAAGTAACTGTTTTCAGCAAAAGTGTAACACATTGCTTTGGCTTCTGCTTCCTCCATACCAATCACACTCCTTTATTTCTTCTTTTCACTATGAATATGTAGCAAAAGTGTGACACCCAAATTTATGACCCAGCAAAGAGATGAACCGATGCCTCTTTACCAATGATTTTTCCTCACACATCAATTGTTTTCAAATCCCTTTGGAACTTAGTCACTCCTCCTGATGGACTATTTAGAAATGTGAACTGAATATAGTAAATCCGATGCCATGTTCCTCGGAACAATTGCATGCAAATAATATCTAATCTTGCAAACCATGCATCATCCTGTGGGAAATTCCATTGATGAAATTGTACTGTATACAATGCTATACATCACAGCAGCCATCTAAAAAACAAAACAAAAAACACTCATTCAGAAGATGGTAAATGGTAAATGGACTAGTTCTTATATAGCGCTTTTCTACTCAGTATGAGCACTCAAAGCGCTTATACAACCTGTTTGC
The DNA here is from genome assembly GCF_007364275.1 of Archocentrus centrarchus. Lineage (NCBI taxonomy): Eukaryota > Metazoa > Chordata > Actinopteri > Cichliformes > Cichlidae > Archocentrus > Archocentrus centrarchus. The sequence goes on from NC_044354.1 coordinate 3,962,454, forward strand.
ATTCACCCATGCACTCCCATTCATACAAGCACTTCCATTTTTACGAAGCTAAGTGCTTTTAATTACCTAACATTCACACGCATTCATACTCCGACAGAACGGTCGGAGAGCAACTTGGGGTTAAGTATCTTGCCCAAGGATACATTGGCATGTAGCCCGGAGTAGCCAGGATTCGAACCGCTGACCCGGAGTAGCCAGGATTCGAACCGCTGACCTTCCGATCAGTAGGTGACCTGCTCTACCTACTGAGCTACAGCCACCCCAGCCACAAAGTAAAGATGAAGTATTGCTTAATTTTTTAATAATTTTTTTCAGACACTTTAAATCATGAACACAGGAAGGACTCTTTTGACATGCAGTAAAAATATAAATATTATATGTTCTGATGGTGGTACAGATAAGGCTGAACTCTCCACCTGCACTTGCCTGAAGTGAAACTCCCTCAGTCCACACGGTGGAATTTAGGGGGGCTGTAGCTGACCGTTCCTGTAACTTTCTGCATTACTATAAATACAGTACCATACAGGCTGACTGAAATCCCCTGATTTATTAATTCATATCTGTTTATTGCACTTTTACAACTAAATGTGGGAAAATTCCTGCTAATGTGCTTGATAAAAAAGGAATTCTTGCCCACTGACTGTGACTGTCATTGCACTGCAGGTACTCCAAGTCCCAGCAACTTTGGGGTGCGAGGGACCCTGATTTTCAATGGGCCCTCTCTTTCTAAAAATAAAAGCACTCAATGAGGTACTTCAAGACATTTTGGATAAAAGTGTCTGCTAAATACCATTTAGTATATTGTATTACTCCCATTAATGCAATATGGAACTCACTCGCACTGCCCATTGACTTCATCCATTCCCAGTGGGCCATCTATCTGTCCATTGACTGCCATTTAGTGTCAACGGGGCCATAACTCGTTATCTGAATGACGTTTAGACACTCAGCTGCTCATTACAAAGGTCAGGGGTTAGATGGCCATTGGAGGGACACTTCACTCTATCTGCTTCCATTTCCTGTCAGATATCCAACTCGGTCTTCCATATACACTTTTTTTGTTACAGCTGAATTTTATTTTTGCTTAGTCATTGATTTGGTCAACAGTACCTCCTGTTCCCCTGTGCCTTTATTAACTCATATGTGTATTATTTCACAGAAATGTTCTGTTTATGTCATGGTCCCTAAAGTCTTCTATTTATGGCTTTATCTTATGTTCCCTGGTGCTTATGAATCTTGTCGTCCTGCTTTTGTTGATTATAGATTAGTTAGTTCCCTTTTCTATACCCTTCCTGTTCTCTCAGTCTTGTTTTTCTCAAGTTTGCATGCACGAGTCTGTCAAATGTTACTTCCCATTTTGACTTTGGTGCTCTTTTGTCTCTTGAGTTTAACTTCCCTTGTGTCCTTATCTGTGATTATTTTCAGCTGCTCTCCCACCTGTTGCTTGTTCCCACATTATTCTGTGTGTGTGCATATATTATTTCAGTCTCTCCTTGTCCTGTGTTGCATGCTCCCTCATAGCTCTGGCCTTCATGGTTGTGTGTTTCCCAGTTCCATGTTTCTTGGTGATAGTTTCTAGATTATTGCTCCTTTTGTATGTTGTGAAAGAGCTCAGCATTAAAGCTGCTTAAAGTTCGTCAGTCCCCTGAGTCCTGCATTTGGGTCCACATCCTGCCTGCCAAACAGCCAGCTTTGACAGTATAGTACAGTAAATCGCTTTGGGTGACACACTTAATGACAACATTGTTTGTTTTTTATTGCTTCAGGGAAATAATTTCATAAAAATAAATCCAGTAAAGACCTGTATATTGTTACAGTCAGCAGCTTTATGATAAAGCAAGCTCAGAGTCACCTTGGCAGACAAGCAAATAAATTCTTCATATTCACTCTGAAACTCACAGGTATCCTTAGTGAATATGTTAATCAAGATATTGAATTTTGGCAAAACTCTTGCTCCTAATGTCTATGTTTGATTATTTGGGTGATTACTTTTCAGTGTCTTAACAAATGCTTTTTTTTTTAAAGAATTTCTTAAGAATTAATTTACAACATCAGTGGGCAAAATACAATGTGTGTATTTTAGGAGTTCATTGTGTACCACCATGGATATAAAGACTGGAAAGAAAAGCCTTAGGGAAAGGAGGGATAAGTACACAGAAATGTTATTGTATATACAAAATATGAGGCGAGTGAAAATACGTGTGAATATTAGCATCAGTTTTTAGGCACAGGTAGATGGAAACAGCTGAAGAAAAGGAGGGAGAGGGGATGAGTTTTTACTATGGGTAGCCAAGCATGACCATTGATTCCACCCCTCAGCTGCTGAAACACAGAGCAGACAGACTGTCAATCATTCAGGCTCTTATTTCCCTCTCCATGCACCTTTCCTCCTCGTACATCACTCACCGTATCGCCCCTCTCCCCGTGGTGGTATTTAGTCGATCTTGTACTTTGGAAAACATCTAAAACATCACATCCTAGCTGTGCTATTTTTCTTTTAGATAGTGTTCCTTGGCTTAACTCTGTGTGATGGTGACAACGTTACACAAGACAAGCTAAAAAGTGTGTCTTTCATTTCAGTGAAATTCTTGCATTTGCACTGAATTTGTCTACAGGTAAAACTAAAACATTTTTCCCCCCTGAACACAAAAAAGGGCATTTTAAATGATCTCTTCTGCAGGACAAATGTAAAATATGATGGAATATTTCTTCTGTGCTATCTTGTTCCTTATAAGGTTATGCTGGCTGTTCATCAAGTGGAACTATTAAATAAATAAATCACAACATCAACATAGAGACCAAACCAAGAAATTTTATTATGGTTGCTTGTGCAACAATACATTGCCCCAGAGGTGTTCGTCCAAGCTTGTCTTTACATTTTCAGCATTTAAATTTTAGAAAGGGCTGCACAATTCATCAAATTTTAATTTTGATCACAGTTTTGGCTCCCCACAATTAAATGAACACAATTGACAGATACTCAAAATGCCAATATAAAGCAACTCAAAAACAAATCAAGTGCTCCCTAAATTACCACCTGCGCACACGCCTCCATGTGCCAATCACAGCTGTTCCCTGCGCTGCGCAGCTTGAAGTACCCAGAGCTACTCTGGTTGAGTAACACTGCATTAAAAGACAGATGTACAACAAAAATAAAGCAACCATAAGCTACAAGTTGCACATTAACCACAGTCATTTTATCTATGGTTATATCAAATATGTTGTGAGGCTTACAGAATCAGATGCTAGTCTTATTACTTCCATTTATTTATTTATTTTTTACATGTTTCAGTGGCTCATGCCAGATAACTTTCACTTAAGAGTGAAGGACTTTCTCTGGCAGACATGAACCGCATGGGTAAAAAAAAAAAAAAAAATTCTATTGCTGAAGTGTGGCTTCTATTTTTTAGTCCTGCTTTAAAAGCCCAAAGGAGTACGTACTGTAGTAACTATATTACAACATTTAATATGGTATAAAAATGTATATTTATTAATCAGGCTTTCATACAGGTCTTCCAAGTGACAATTCCCCTCTACCTATAGGCAGATTGAAGCAACGTGAGTTTTTAATAATTTGTGACAGTCTGGCTTTGGAAATTTGAGATACGTATTAGACAACAGAGGAAACGAGTCAAAGCACTTTATATTTTTATTCAAACACTTTTTAAGCTTAGCAAACAATCGAGCACTCAGCTGAAAGCAGCTCATTCATGACAAAAATGTACAATAGAGGGAAGAAAGCGCTTCGTCATCAAATACAGAAAAAAATAGGCTATCAGTATATGAAACCTAAGAATCTTTTTTTATACATCATGTTTTTATTTTACATAATTGCTTTAGAAATATATACTGTTATTGTGCGCTTATTCCATAATTATACACTAGGTGTTATTGCTTGTTAAGTCTAGGTTACTTGATAAAAGCAACTTCATCGATAGTCCTCCAGAGGACTGGTTTATTTGAAGAGTTTCAGGCAGGTTTCAGAGTTCATCACAGAACTTTTGAATCTCTGGCTCCTTTCAGTCCGTCTGCTTCCTCTCTGCCTCTGTCTCAATCTGGTCATGCTGATAGCCGAGTGCGGCAGGTATTCCTGTGTAACAATAAGCCAATTTGAAATAACGTCAGTGAAAATGTTAGCACTTTCCCCACCGTAACTTCTTCCACATTTGCAGCACTTGCAGAGAGGTGCATCCTGGTCCTCGCATTTCGTCCAGGCCACACGCTCAGAAATGGAACTGAAGTGGTTTCAAAAAATTCTGAAAATGTCATCGTTCCACTCCTGTCAATCCGCACGCTCTGGCAAATAAACTGGCTCATCACTGCGATCCTCTGTTTGTGAATCATTTAATAACCGAACTGTCCCACAGTTTTCATGTTGGTGTTATATCTTATCTAAACAGGTCATTTGTCTGCAAATACCTACAGCTGGCAATTAAAGAGCCAAAGCTGGTATGTCAGCTCCTGAAAAAAAGAGTTTTCTCATAGGTCCTTTCACAGTTCCTCCTTTCCAGCTATTCCGCATGAGCCCAATTGGTATTGCAACTTGCAAATACTCAGGAAAGGAAAGGTTAGTATTCAACTCATCTGCTCCACATTCAGGTACAGTTGGCAGCATCAACAGCATGATTCCTATCGAGCCGTTTTTGCTCCATTACACTTCTGTTGATAATGCCATCAGGCTGTTTATTGGTCCCGGCACTTACCTCTCAAAAGCCGACATTACTGACCCATTCAAAATCGTCCCCATCTCAGTGGCATCTTTTCTGCATCAGGTGCAATTCTAAATTTTACTTTGCAGTTAGATTAATGTTTGGGTGTAAAAACAGTCCCTAAAGTTCTCTGCTGGATTTTGTTTAATAACGTTAAGCTTTTGGTTGTCCTTCGTCTCTTGGATGATTTTCTTCTCGTTGATCCTCTGCTTGACAATTCCGGCTCATCTCTCTCCAAATTAAAAACTTTGTTCCATCACCTCCTTTCTTGTAAGAAAACTCTGAGACCTGCAACAAGTTTTCAGGCATAACTCTTGATAGCTGTGAGATTAAAGCATGTCTTCCTCGAGAAAAACTCCATCTATAGGTTTTGGGGGGTATTATCAGGGCATCTGGTTTGCTGGCAGCGAGCCATCTGTTTTCAGTTTTGCCTCAATCTTCTGCCCTTTCAGAAATCCATCCAGTTGTCATGGCATGCTACATTTGGAGTCAGAATTGGCAGTGCACATGCATCTTTGTGTTATCTGACAGTGACGCCACTGTCAGCATCATTAATAAAGGCCACTTTTCTTCATAACATGCCTCACTTGGCTCTCTCATAATTTCATTCTCACTGCTTGTCGCATTCCAGGTTTTAAAGACCCTGTGCCCAGATGCAAGTCCAACCCTACCGTCAGTCCTCCCTTTTTAGCTTTAGTCCTATCCTAACTGATTCTCCCTTATAGAGTCTGCTTCATTCCACAAGTCACTACATAAGAAAAGGTTTACAGTGCCATCCACTCTTAATTCCTATGATTTTGCACGGAGAACTTTTGTCTCTTTCTGTCTCAGTTATCATGCCACTTCATCCCATCCTTAATGCTGCTGTCTGTGCACTTATTTTTCACAACTTCAGCAGCACCTGACAACTTTAACATCCGGTCTTCAACAACTGGTCACCACGGGTCTTCTTCATCCTTCTCATCATATACAGTATCAGACCTGTTAGTGACGTCATTGTCTTGGGAAAAATCCTCCAAGGCCTAAAGTCCTGGTAAGTCGGCATACAGCTGGTGGTGCCATCTCATTCTCATTCCTGCTCAAGCTTTATTTAGCCTCTCTGCTCTCTCTCTGCTCTCTCTCTCTTGGCCTCCATCGGCTTTGAGCCTTGTCGCAGGCTATCTGTCCTCTGTCTTCAGGCCTCCGATGGCCATTCTGCCTCATTGCAGACTCTCTCTTCATCCTTGCCTATCTTTAGTTAACTCTCTGCCTTATCGCAGACCTTCTACTCTTGTGGCCTCCAACAGCTCTTGAGCCTTCACACAGGCTCTGTCTTTTCTCTCTCCTGCCCTCTGTCAATTCTGACCACCACAAGTTCTCTGCTCTCTCCTGACCTCCAACAGCTTTAATGCAGGCTTTTCCTGTCATTTGGCAACTCGCAGCCTTATTTCAGGCTCTCTGGTCTCTTCTGCCTTCATTGACATTGAGCCTTAATGCAGGCTCTCTGCCCTCTCTCCTTGTCTTGTCCCTCAAGCCTTATTGCAGGCTCAGTCTATACTCTGCTTCACTCTTCCTCTTATCCTTCAGTTTCCACTTCTCTACCTATGCATTTCTTTTCTGGTCATACCCGATTCTGTACCATGGCATTGCTGCAGCTGTTGTTCATATGTATTATGGAGGCGAACTTCTTTGCTACAGTAACACTGTTTTTTTTTTCCTCTCTCTTTGGTGGTCCTGACCTAATTCTTATCACCACTGGGATTCCGTTCTGCTACAATGGGTCATCGAATTGCCAAATAGCTAATTGAATAACATATCAATAAATCATGTTTAATTCCTCTTAATGATCTCTCCATATTGAACTTGAATTAAACACACACTACATGCAGTTATAGCACACAATTTGTCACATGCTATGCTCACTGCGTGTTGGCATGCTGTGACGGGGGCGTAAACTAAAGGTTTTTTCGAGTAGACTTTCCAGCCGCATCAGTGGTTGGTGTTTTTGGAGCTCCCAGGAGCAGCTTGCAGTGTCACGGTCTCAGCTCTCCTTTTCATGTTTGGCACGACCAGGACATACCCCAGCTGTCTCCAATAATCTGAAATTTCAGACACCCCCTTGACACTGTGCGAAACTTTAATCTAGGAGCCATGGCAAACATTACCTGAATAAACAGTTCCATTTACTAACACTGCAAAGGTGGAATTGGGTGTTTTTGACTGGGATTCCTGGGATCACAAAACATTTTTATTTTTACCTGAAGTCGATGAACGTGCCATCCAAATGACATCACCGATTTAAGTTGTCATAGCAGCAGGATGCTGCCATGCAGAGTCTCTGTTTTAACTTGTTTTGAAAGTGTGGACTTCAAATTATATACCAGTTTTTAAACTGTGTTGATAGGCCAGGTAAAACCAGACTCATGATAAATAATTTACACCATACTTTTATTGTTATATTGTCCTCAAGTTTGATGTGTTTTTCATGCAGTAAGAAATGGTTAAAAACAAGATATTCACTAACAGAAAGTGCTTTAGAGCCAAAAAACAAAAAAAAAAACCCCAAAACATGACATCCCATTTCCTGTGGGTGACAAATGCACCACATCAACCTATCAAAAATTTGAGAGATTTGTGACATTTAGCGTGTTTGGAGTCTAAAGTTGTGTGTACTGTGGTGTGTTTAGTGTGTTGGCGAATCATAGACAAGTCAAATGCTAGCCAAAAATTCACCAAAGGCAGAGTCAAATGTAAACGCTGTCTACAGGTGTACAACAGGAGGAGTGACACACCTGGAAGTGTCAGGTCTGTGATGGACTCCTCTGTCTTGTGGTGGAAAGGAACTGTTTTTTGAAGTGGCGCAAATAATTTGTGGCGCATTTTATTGTGACACCTGATTTTTCTGTAAATACAAAAAGTGCCTGAGGTATGTCCCGGATTTTAATATAAATATTTGTATATGTTTGTTGTTTGCTAAATTTGTATGTGTGTTTTTGAAATTTACAATTTATACTTGTATTTTAGGTTATGAAAATTGTTCATTAAACATGTTTGTGGTTTTCACTGTAAAAAAAAATTACTTTTTTCTACTTTGTGATTTTAGGTCGAATGTGTTAATAAAGTTTCCCAAAATAAAAACAAAATAACTACAGTCATATAAAAGGTTGTGCTGCAAAAAATGATACCAAACAAGGCAAGATAAACTGTTTTTTTTTTTTTTTTTACATTTTTGGCCACAGCAGCTTTTTGTCTACAGTGGAGAGTGACAGGAAATGGGGGAAAGATACGGGGGAAGACACGCGGGCAAATTGGCAACGGGCCGGGACGCGAACCCACGCCGCCCGCACCGCAATGCGCCGTGTGTATGTGGTCGCCAGCTTCACCACTAAGCCACCCAGGCACCCCAAGATAAACTGTTTGGTCAATAACACAGGGTTAAAAAGATCTACTTAAAATAGAAATAAAAATGATGCTGCGGGAATAACTGTGGGACATGATGCACCCATCCTACCTCTGGGGTCAGTAGGATGAGGGTTGATGTGACACATTTAGATTAGTTATTCAACAATCCATCAATAGTTAATAAGATTTGCAATAAAAACATTTACTGACCCCACAAAGCCAAATCTTGGAGAACGGAGACAAAAGATTAGCCACGTAACAAGGCTCACATTAAAGCAGATTATTCATAAATTGGAAAAGAAATGGCATTTCACTAATTTTAAATAATTTCACTGACCTCAAAAGTTCTAGTAAATTGTTTGAAAAAATCCCTTTATGAAGCTAGGATACATGCTATTCATCACTGATAGAGAAAATCAAGAAAAACTCTAGGTTTCTTTTCTGACTTTTTTTCCCAGCACAAAGAGTTGAAGTGTTTAGCCTTGTATTGATCTAGCTGTCAGTTCTAATTACTCATGAATTTCTTTACAAAAAAGAACCATTAAAGAGAAAAAAAAATAACCAGCCTTACCACAGATGTCACGGATGCATCATTAAGTAGAACAGCTTTTAAAATGCCTGATCTTTATTTAAAATGCTTCTTTTCTGCTGATCTTTGACATGCCTATTGGACTGCATCCCGACAAGACTGCTCAAAGAATTCTTACCATTAATTAATGCTGTGAAATTCAACAGGACAAATTTAGCTTTATTAGGTTACAAGTTTTTAAGGCGGCTGTGATCAAACTGATATTTAAAAGCCTATACTTGATCAAGGTTATCATGTTAAACATCTTTAACACTGGGCAATAATATAAAAAAAAAACCCTACATACATTTTGCTATGCAGATGTTGCACAGTAAGTTCATGTCCTTCAGGATGGCACATCAGTATGTGCCATTGCCAGAAGGTTTGCTGTGTCTCCCAGCACAGTTTCAGAGATTCCAGGAGACAGGCAGTTCCTCTAGGAGACAGGGCCATAGAAGGTCCTTAACTCATCAGCAGGACTAATATCTGCTCCTTTGTTTGAGGAGGAAAAGGACGAGCACCGCCAGAACTACAAAATGACCTCCAGCAGCCACTGGTGTGAATGTCTCTGCCCAAACAATCAGAAACAGACTTCATGAGGGTGGCCTGAGGGCCTGATGTCCTCAAGTGGGCCCTTCGCTCACCGCCCGGCACCGTGGAGCCTGATTGGCACTTACCATAGAATACCAGAATTGGCAGGTCCACCACTGGTGCCCTGTGCTTTTCACAGATGAGAGCAGGTTCACCCTGAGCACATGTGACAGATGTGAAAGGGTCTGCAGAACCCATGGAGAATGTTATGCTGCCTGTGACATCAGTCAGCATGACCAGTGTGATGGTGGGTCAGAGGTGGTCTGGGAAGGCAGATCCATGCTCAGGCACCCTGAGTGCCATCAGGAATCAGGGTGAAATCTTTGGACCTACTGTCAGATCCTATGATGGTGCAGAGGGTCCTGGGTTCCTCGTGATGCACGACTATACCCGACCTCATGTGAATATAGATCTACGGTACAGTTTACACCAATACTTAGCAGTTCTGAAAGCAAGCTATTATTTGAGCTGTCTGAAATTATGCTTGACAAACACATCAAATTATGCATGTATTATTATAATAACACAGCAAAACATTTCCCTGTATAATGTCCAACATTCCTGTCCTTTTTTATATCCACCACTCAACAATGTTTAAGGAAAGAGCTTTAAGCTAGCTTTCATGTTAAACACTTTACGCTGTGATTATTACACTTTAATATATTCTTCTTCAGTATGGTCAGTGTTAAATAAAATAATACATTAAACAAAAAAAGACAAAAAAGTTTATTTTTACAGTAAAATGTGTTCGTGAAACCACCTTGTTCTGCTAATATGTTTGTCATCTTTTACTGTTTCTTTGCTCTTTCATTCTTCGTGGACACCCACCTCCAGGATGGCATTTTAATCCTCATTTCCACTCCTAGCATTCTGTCTCTCTCTCACTTGTTCCAATAAAGTCCTACATGCATTCTAGCTAGAATAACTTATCTTGTTGAGGATTCAGTGCCCAGGGTCAATTTCCCTCCAAATGAGAGCATTATCTGCAACAAGCTGTCCCCTGATGTAAGCCAGTGCCCCTGCCGGCTTCATTTGTTTCAGGCAGACAAACAGAAGGCTAAAAACTCTCTGTATTTTGTTGTGACTGCCTGATTGCTCTGTCAGACTCCGTGTTTCCTTATTTGGTCTGAGCCATGATAAGGAATAACCTGCAAACTGGAACAAGATGTCTATACTCACATTTAAGAGACAGAGCGCTTAGAGTGAAGTGGGCAGTATCAGGGTCAGTAAAAAGGAAGGAATGGGTGGAGAAAGGAGCTGAGAGCAGAGGAATGCTAGGAAGTTACTAGAAAAAGGCCTTTTGATGCATAAAGTTGTATAAAATAACATACTAGAAGAAGTTATAACAGGGCTTCTTTTAAGCTACAGTAATATTTCTGAAAGCATACAATTGATTTTAAATTGGTCTCACTGTTTTCAGTCTTCCAAAGTCCTTTGGACATATTGCAGTCCAAAGGTCTGCAAAACATATTATTCTTGCTTTTGTCTTCTCTAGTTCTGATAAAAACAGGCCATGTCGGGCAGATTGTCCTAAGACATACTGTACCATCTTAAGATGCTCAACAGTGATTAGAAAAGGATCTCTTACAGTGCCTTGCGAAAGTATTCGCCCCCCTTGAACCTTTCAACCTTTTGCCACATTTCAGGCTTCAAACATGAAGATATAAAATTTTAATTTTTTTTGTGAAGAATCAACAACAAGTGGGACACAATCGTGAAGTGGAATGAAATTTATTGGATGTGTCAAACTTTTTTAACAAATAAACTGAAAAGTGGGGCGTGCAATATTATTCGGCCCCTTTACTTTCAGAGCAGCAAACTCACTCCAGAAGTTCAGTGAGGATCTCTGAATGATCCAATGTTGTCCCAAATGACTGGTGATGATAAATAGAATCCACCTGTGTGTAATCAAGTCTCCATATAAATGCACCTGCTCTGTGATAGTCTCAGGGTTCTGTTCAAAGCGCAGAGAGCATCATGAAGACCAAGGAACACACCAGGCAGGTCCGAGATACTGTTGTGGAGAAGTTCAAAGCCGGATTTGGATACAAATAGATTTCCCAAGCTTTAAACATCTCAAGGAGCACTGTGCAAGCAATCATATTGAAATGGAAGGAGTATCAGACCACTGCAAATCTACCAAGACCCGGCCGTCCCTCTAAACTTTCATCTCAAACAAGGAGAAGACTGATCAGAGATGCAGCCAAGAGGCCCATGATCACTCTGGATGAACTGCAGAGATCTACAGCTGAGGTGGGAGAGTCTGTCCATAGGACAACAATCAGTCGTACACTGCACAAATCTGGCCTTTATGGAAGAGTGGCAAGAAGAAAGCCATTTCTCAAAGATATCCATAAAAAGTCTCGTTTAAAGTTTGCCACAAGCCACCTGGGAGACACACCAAACATGTGGAAGAAGATGCTCTGGTCAGATGAAACCAAAATCCAACTGTTTGGCCACAATGCAAAACGATATGTTTGGCGTAAAAGCAACACAACTCATCACCCTGAACACACCATCCCCACTGTCAAACATGGTGGTGGCAGCATCGTGCTTTGGGCCTGCTTTTCGTCAGCAGGGACAGGGAAGATGGTCAAAATTGATGGGAAGATGGATGGGGCCAAATACAGGACCATTCTGGAAGAAAACCTGTTTGAGTCTGCAAGAGACCTGAGACTGGGATGGAGATTTATCTTCCAACAAGACAATGATCCAAAACATAAAGCCAAATCTACAATGGAACGGTTCCCAAATAAACGTATCCAGGTGTCAAGTCAAAGTCCAGACCTGAATCCAATCGAGAATCTGTGGAAAGAGCTGAAGACTGCTGTTCACAAACGCTCTCCATCCAACCTCACTGAGCTCGAGCTGTTTTGCAAGGAAAAATGGGCAAGAATTTCAGTCTCTCCACGTGCAAAACTGATAGAGACATACCCCAAGCAACTTGCAGCTGTAATTGCAGCAAACGGTGGCGCTACAAAGTATTAACGCAAGGGGGCCAAATAATATTGCACGCCCCACTTTTCAGTTTTTTATTTGTTAAAAAAGTTTGACACATCCAATAAATTTCATTCCACTTCACAATTGTGTCCCACTTGTTGATTCTTCACAAAAAATTAAAATTTTATATCTTCATGTTTGAAGCCTGAAATGTGGCAAAAGGTTGAAAAGTTCAAGGGGGCCGAATACTTTCGCAAGGCACTGTATGTCCTTTGTAAAGTTTTACAAACTTGAGGATTTTTTTTTTTTTTTTTTTTTAACAGTACTTCCTACAGTTCAACTTAATGTGATCACACATCTTAAATAGTAAATGCCAACATATTATAAACCTATGGTACACAGTAAATGATACACAGACACACACACACACACACACACACACACACACACACACACACACACACACACACACACACACACACACACACACACACACACACACACACACACACACACACACACATACCCTGTGTTAACTCCCTGCCACACAAGTGCAAACTCTGCTCTCTGTTTACACAGTGATTGAATCACTTGCACAGACACATGTAATAAAACACGGTGAGGAAAGGTGTGAAGGCATAAATTTTTCTTAATATTTCTTAGCATAGGTTTGTGTAAATGGGCCACTTGTATCTGAATTTTAACATCAATAAATAACTTGAACAATAATTTTGAGATGTAAACACTGGTAATTAGTGGTTCCAAATCGTTTTCACTTCCCTCGTGTTAACAAGAAGTGATACAGACATCGCCATGGTTCTCAGTTATAAATCAATAACTTACACCTGAATCCCACTGCCCATGGCAGATGGCACAGCTGATCACCCCGACTCAAGAAAATTATTGAAATTCCAGCAGAACAAAAGAAAACATTACATTAACTTTATATAACACGGTTGTGAATTCTGAGCCTTAAAGACTAGGACCCGTGATACCACCATGTTTTTCCATGCTTGCTGAACCGTGACTAACTTGGGAATTTGAAAATTAAAATAATTTTGGCAGCACATGGTGGTCTAATGCCTTACTATAATAATAATTACTTGTTTTTCCTTTTATTTGATACCAGTAAATATATCTTGGTTTTAAGATAGGTTGACTAAACATGGTTGAAGAAATTGCTTTGTCACTGGGAGGTTGATTATATGATTTTCTTTTCCATGATACAGGTATTCAGTGAGTAAGTAACTGTCATAGGCACAGCATGAGAGATTAATTTTGAGTTATAGTAGATACACAGGACATAAGGAATTTGTACTCCTTTTTTTGGACTTATTCAGATGTTGTGGCATTTATTTTGTTCCATGGCATTCAAGTTTGTTGTTCTTACTTGGCGTAAGAAAATGGTTAAACTAGAGTGATGGGGTAAGGCTCTATTGGACAAATCTCTGTACAGGTGCACAAAAGAATGGATCCCTGTGAAAATTTCTGGATAAATGGTTGAAATATGCTGCCAAAGATTTCTCAAAGGCAAATTTGATTTAAATCGATGTTTTGTTTTTAGAAGAATACTTGCAGTCAAATTAAGGTTACAGTTTTATCGCCACAGTTTTTAAAGCAAAGACGATGCAGCATGATAAATGCAGAATGCAAAGTTGGGAAGGAATTGGCTGTGCAAAAACAAACAAACACATGAACAAAAAAAAGACACTTCACAGATTTGACCAGCTGGGACCCTTCAGGCCAGCTGGGGCCCTCCCACAATCCAATGATATGCATTTTAGGTTAATTGGTGATTCTAAATTGGCCGTAGTTCTGAATCTGAGCATGAAATAACATTTGATTGTTGCCAAAATTCAATGATGAGGACATTTTTTTCCTCTGTTTAAGCTCATAGCAAACACAAGTAGCCTGAATCTGCTTTATACTGCAGTTGGTATTGATTGGCTTGGTACAGGAGGCTCACTCATCATTGTCTTTTGCTGATAGTCATAAGTACTAAGTCTGCTGTCTGGAGCTTACGAGTTGGTCCATGAGGGTTGTCCTTAACATTTTGAGATAAGGGATAAAGGGGAAAAAAAGTGTATATATGTCGAGAGGGCTTATTTTCTGCATTGGTGTTTTTTGGTTATTTTTTTAAGGTGGAAAGTTTTGAGAAGTGGTGTGGCTTGATTGTTATGGAGCAGTTTATAAGTTCAGTTTTCTGAAAGTATTGTACATCACTGACAAAACGCTAACAACACCTGCTGCTAAAGTGGCAGCTTTGGCAAATCACAATGTTTCAATGTGCAACTCTAACTGGGGATGATGCACACAATATTAGCCCAAGGAAGAATGCCTATGACACAATATTTTTATTCAAAACCACTACTCATTAGAGACTTCAAACATTTATTTAACTTAAAACGATATCCTGTATAAAAGCTAAAAATTTATTTATTTCAGTGATAAAAAAAAAGAGAGAGAGAGTTATAAAAATATAGAAGGACTGATGGAAAAACAAAAAAAAATGTCAAAGACAGAAAAGCTGCCATACTTGGTGGAAAAGGTGGAGAACAGACAAGACAGCAAAGAATGAAAAAAGGCAAAAAGGATAAATATAATTATGGACAAAAAAGACAAGCAAGAAAAAAAACATGGAGTTCGAAGAGGAAAATACAGGAGGTACTGAGCAAAGCTGATCCATGGGATAAGATGAGCCATACTAACAAAAAGATATTCACTGGTGCCAAACATGCTGGACCCTCGACTGGTTTATTTCAAATTTGATTTGCAGCCTTTCCATCTGAAGTACTCAGCAGCCACAGCAGAACCTGACCAGGTAAATGCTTTTCTCATACTGTAGGTAGCTTAATACTTCTTCAGGCAGTATAATCATGAGGGGGTATCCAGAGAGTAATTAAAATCTCTGCCACCTAAAATTAGCATCATAAAAAATGTTCTCAGCCACTGTTAGTGGGGTAACTTCTGTTTGCACCATTGTTCTGATGGGTCATCCTCTAATGAATTATTACCTTGAACAAAACTGATCATGGTATATCACTTACTAAAGAAACATATATAAAAAAAAAGGGCAGCAGCAGCTGGATTACGACAAGCAGCAGTAGCAGCAAAATATCCAAATCTAGTGACAGGATCAGTTCAGCCCATTGGTGGGAAAACCTCAGCTTCTGAAGAAAAATATTTTGGAAGGTTTGGTATCCAGACTTGGGCTGAGTTTGGGTCAGAATGTGTTGTAACTTATAGACGATTATGTGACAGTGTTGGGTAGAAATATCAAACAAAAACAAAAAGGCTCAACTTGACCCAGTCTCCTCTACTGTGGAACCTTAAAAATGGAAGGAAAAAAAATCAATGGAAACAGAGACTGAGATTGGGGACTCTTGTTATAGGGAAGAGACAAGAAGTGAGAAAGGAAAAGGGTAATAAAATGATGAGGCAGCAAAAAAAAGGAGGGCACGGAGGGATGGAGGACTGGATGGATGTGGTGTAAAACAGGTGAAGAAGCAGAAAAGAGAAGAGGAAGGATGAGAGAGAGTGAATACATGGAATAAAGCTAGAAAAAAATTTGTATAAATCAGATGAAAATAGCAAATGAGTGAAGATGGACAGAGAATGAGGGATGTGCTGTGGAAAGATTATAAAGGAGCATTTCAGACATAAAAGATGCGAAATCATTCGAAAGAGTTAAAGTATGACAGAAGAACAGTCACTGAACAAGAATAAGGGAAGCATGGAGATGAGAAAGAAGGAGAGACTGATGGTGTGTGAGAGAGGAAAAGAGAGAGGGGGAGTAAGGTATATTGCAGGACTAAGTGGCCAGAGCACAGTCTGCCAAATATAAAATCAATAGACACTATCTCAGTCCGACCTCCTACTGCTGAATCCATCAAAAAAATTTAACGATTCCTTAGTAAAAGATGCTGCATGGCAACACCAATGAACCTGAGAGATTGTGCGTGCAGATTGTGCAGCCCTTGTACAGCATAAGTGTGGGTGCTGCAGACAGTGCATGTGTATACAAAAAAACAGAGGGGATTTGTCCATGTCCATGACAGCTCTCTATCTGTGTATCTGGGTGTGTCAGCATCCAGGACAGTGTTATTGTGCATGTCTGTGTGTTATACCTCGGTGTGTGTGTGTGTGTGTGTGTGTGTGTGTGTGTGTGTGTGTGTGTGTGTGTGTGTGTGTGTGTGCGTCAGGGTTATAATAGTTTTGGATTTTACATTATAGTTTAGTTTTAGTTAGTTTTTACTTTTTTTTCTCTAATTTAGTTAGTTTTAATTAGTTTTCAGAGTGGTTTTGCTCGTTTTTATTAGTTTTTATTTTTGGTTTCATGCTTAGTTTTAGTTAGTTTCAGTTAGTTTCAGTATTAGTTTTAGTATTTTCATACCTAATCAGGTGCAAGATTCAAGGCGCAAAAGTGACTATTGTGTAATGAAAACTTGACAAAAGATACAGTTTAAAGAAATATAGTCAACAACCAACTGTTCACAAGACATGCTAAATTTGTGTAATATTAAGGACACACATGAGCATAACCAGGGAGAAACAAAGAAAAACATGAACTCCCAAACTCAATAAATTCTACAATAAACTCCACAATAAACTTCAGCATCAGTGCAGCAGATTAATAACGCCTACATGTGGTGTTAAACAAAAACAAACTCTTTGAAGGAGTCAAAGCTCAAATCCAGCTGCATCCTGATGTTCTCACCACCTGAAACTGCTTCTGTTTTGGAGCTAGCTTGGTTAGATGCTCGCTAATTAAACCTGCAGGGTCTTTGCGGCCTCTGTACACAACCTACAGAAGTTGCCGACCTCATGTCCGCATTTATGCTTGTGTAGCTGGATTGTGTGTGTTAATTACCTTGTGGTCGTGTGCAGGTGTTTGTACTCAAAGAACCTCCATACGGGACTCGGCAGACCGCAGCCATTACTTTGCGGACCAGCGCGGTGAGCGCACGCACATGCGCACTCACACAGTTGTCCTGTGGCGCTCCCAGCTTAAACTCCGAGAGCGGAAACAATGATTTCATATCAATCCACAAGGCTTAAAAAAACCCCCAAAAAAACAAGTAAATGAAAGTAAGTTTATCGATTATTTCAGTTAGTTTTAGTTAGTTTTGTAAACTCACAATTCAGTTTTAATTAGTTATCGTTTTTTCCTTTTAATTATAGTTTTTATTTATTTCAGTTAACGACAATGTTTTTTCAATTTCAGTTTTCGTTATTTCGTTCGTTTTCGTTAACTATAATAACCCTGGTGTGCGTGTAAGCTGACAAGCAGTTTATGCCTGAAGTAATTTCCAGGTACATAAGCTAAATTGTTGCCACTGTTTTATAGACTTGCAATTGTGTTGATGTTGTCAAGGTCTCTCAGTTCACCTGACACAGACACACACACACACACACGCATGCAAGCGCACACACACACACACACACACACACATGACCAGAATGAGACTGGGGGAGCTAACTAAATGATTCACTGCTTTGCTGTCACAGGCAGACACACTCAGAATCACGCACACACGTACAGGGACACACATACTTCGCTGACAAGTTGACTAACTGGCTATGAGACTGGTAAACTAACACACAGCTTTTAGCTGCTGCCCAATATTATTAGGGCTGAAATCGCAGACAAGGAGATGGGAGGTGTAGGGAGGCATGAAAGAGAGAAAAAAAAAAAAAAACAGGTGCATGTAAATTAGGGATGCAACTCAGGGGGGGAAAAAAAAGGAAAACAGGATGGAGGACAAGGAAAATGGTAGATTGAAGAGGGTGACAGAGGAATGGTACATGGTTGGGGTGAATTAGACAGCTGGATAGAGGGACAGGGTGAGTGAGGGGGGGAAGAGGATGACTGATAGAAAGAGAGACAGAGAGAGGAGTGTAAATTTGCATAGGGTTGAAATTGAAGTAGCTTTGAAAGGCAATTCAGCTAAATCAATTTGAAGTCCTCTATTGAAGGACTAGGGGGATATCTAAATAACTCAGCCAATCTTAGAGGTCCATACACACACATAAATGCGCGCGCGCACACACACACACACACACACACCCTCACATGGATGCATGGGGCTATACAAACATTACTCTAGATTTATAAGTATAAATATAAATTAACACACATGTGCGTAAGTCCCTCACCACAAGCAGTAAGTACACAATTTGTTATATCTAGTGGAATACATGCATGCACATATTCTCAGGTTTTATGCAGTTATCACAGGTGTATGAAAAGAAAGAAATAACTCACTTGTTTGGTGATGATTGTTTGATGATCAAGTGTTTCTGATTAGCTGATGAGTTGTAGGTGTTATTGGAAAAAAAACAAAACTACAGTACATTTAATTTCACTGTTCTCACATCACAAACCTCTGTACCAGATTTCACATTCATTTTAATATGAGCAGCATCATTTGATTGTCAGTCAGTCCCCTGGGAGAATAAATCATCCAATTAACACTGAGCTAATGGGCGGGATTTTAATTAGAGCTGTCAACATTTCCCCTCTCCCTCTCTGTGTTATTTCAACAGCTATTCATCTTTTATTTTGTCAATACTTATTTTGTTCTGCTGATTACTGTTCCACAGGGGCTGTTCTTCCCTCTTCCTAATGCACAGACAGAAACAAACACAAAGAAACACTCATATGCACACACAACTATCGTTTTGGCTACACATATGCACGCAGATCCAGTGCTTATCATCAAAGTGGTGCTTTGTCGGATTATTACTGGGAAATGAATGACCTTGGGGAATGGTGAATACAATGGTTGTATTTGTAATCAGCGGAAATTCATGTCACCACATCATATTGTATTCACTGCAAGCTATTCCTGTACAAATTAACAGGGGGTACTTACATATGTAATCTCTGATCATTGCCTGTTTCTCTTTGCAGTGTATAACCTGGTGCATGCAGTATATTTTGCATAATGAAGCAATTTTTTCAAGTGGTTTCAAACATTTAAATCTATTGCTTATGCAGTCATTATTAGTACAGATTAAATGCAAATGAATTGTGCTGCACCGGCCAGTTAGTGAAGCCAGTGCCTTCTGAATTTATCACCTGACACGTGTGCAAATAAAAATCTCCTGAACAATTGTATTGTGTACACCAAAAATATTTTGTATTATTTACGTGTATGAATCTTAAATTAATTATTGCAAGAGGCAACATGTGCAGTTTTCACCACTGCTATTTTATTGTTTTTTAGTTACTATCACAAAATCTTATTGTGTTGCTTTGCAAATAAGAACCAACACAAACTTAACTGGTTCCAGGTGAGCTGCTGATGTTGTTGTGAGGAAGCTGGTGGATGAATAATGATATCATAATCAGGAGGTGGAAGCGGCTCCTTAATTGAGGTGATGAAGGATGAATGAGAGGAGTGAACCTTTTAGAACTACATGACTGGGTTTAGTGAACAAGAAAGGAGCTGCTGTTTAGATCTGAAAATAATAAAGGAGGACAATCGAGGTTAACAGAAAAATATGTGAATCAATAGAAGCCACAAAGTGTACATCAAAAAAATAGTCCGAATATTTCTGAAGCATGCATATAAAAATGAATCTACCATCGCAGCATACCTATGTGTTACAGTTCTTTTTTCCTCATACCTCAGAGGAGCATGCAGATATGCTCAGTGACTGTAGATTGACCAACTTCCTGAGTTTTCTACTGAGTGATGTTCCACTACAGTGATGGCTGCACCACCAGAAACTAGTGATACAGTGAGTATTCAGGTCTTTCAAAAAAAATAATAGTATAGAAGAAGAAGAAGAATGAGAAATCATCAATTCAATATTTGGGAAATTCCTATGTTACAGCAGCTGAAATGCTGCTGCTGCTGCTGTTGCTACTACTACTAATGATTATTATTATAACAAGTACAATGCAATGTTTCTAAATCAACAAAACAAAATAAAATTCCATAAAATGAATAAAATAAATTCAAGAACAGATGACTCTCTGCCAGACAGATGTATTGTATTATAAAGAGTCGTTGGGATGAAAGATTTCCTGTATCTGTCATTCTGGCAGCAGAGCTGAATTAGTCTTTTAGAGAAAGTGCTTTATTTTGACACTCTCATTTAACTTCTGGGAAATACACAGCATATGATCAAGATACTGGCCAAACCTCTGTGTGTTAACGTGCCAGTTCTTTGGTTCTTTGAGTTAAAGTACCTTTCATTCTTGAGAGCATTTTCTTGTTTACACTCCTAAAAGAAAAAAAAAAGACCAATAAGCTTAAGTAGAAGTCAACATACTTATTTGACATAAAGAAACCAGTAAAGACTTAAATGACTCCAACAACATTTTGGTAACAGTACCTCATCACACATGTACAATGTTTCATGGTCACTGCAGACAGGCTGCTCATACTTCCCCATCCTAATTTGGCCCTTGAGGCAAAGGGGAGCATTTCTCTTGTTGATGAATCATTTTAAAATTGACAGTTTAAAGTGCTATTAATTCATTCATTTCCCATTTAACTGATAAATCACTCACAAGGAGCATAACTGATGTCCAACAGTAAGAGATAAGCAGAAGATGAGCTCTAAGTTAATATGACCCTATCTGTACAAGTTTTATTGTTGTAAGTTCAATATGTTATTGGAAACAGGTCTGTCTTGCAAATGAGACAGTGAGTCTCAATGGGACTACTTGTATAAATAAAGGTTAAATAAAATTTAAAAAGTTCCAGAACGTACGGCCTTAGTCCCGGGAATTACGCAGAACTTAAATGTGCATCCCTGTAAAATACGCGTACTTACGGCTTTAGTCGCGGGCCGTGTTATAGTGTTACCCTGTTGTGAAAGATCATACACGTCATGATATTTTCTAATTCTAACCAAGTCGGTTATTTGTGCCTAAACTTAAATAATTTTTCATGCCAGCAAGTAAAAGCACAAGTGAAAGGTGCAACAAATCAGAAAGTTACAAAAAAAAGAATTAGCCAACGAAAAGAACCGCTGCCACCCCTTCGGTCCCCTAAGTTTGTCTTTGTAGGTGTCTAAAATAAGACGATCTCTCAATGACCTCTCTGATGCTGAAGTTCGCAGGGGGAAGCAGATGGTATTTATACCACAGGATGAGAACATGGTGAGTTTTTGAAGGCTCTCTCTTTTGATATTTATATCATCTCTTTGCTCTGCCAAAGTGGAGCATTAAAATATTGGGATATACCCTATCTTTAAATTTTGCCTCCTGGATGTGGGACTTGCTAGGTTTTTATACATACAATGGTTATCTCCGTTTACATCACAGGAACTGTTAAGACAGCAACAACACTAAAAACAATCAGTGCACTGATAACATAACAGAGTTACAGGACATTTCTCTTCCTCTCCCAGCGAGTAAGTCATCATTAGTCCAACAAATACGGCATTAATAATATATCAATAGCTTAGACTGACTAAATGGTCTGTGTTTGTGTGAATGGATCTTTGCTTTGTTGTGAAGTAATTTGACAATACCTTGGTGCCAAGTTTGGGCTCTCTTTCTCTGCGCAAACACACGTGCATGCGCACACATGCACACACACTGGCCTCTCTGTTAAAGGGGAAATGTACTACCAGCTTTTAAATTAGTCACACACCACTGCAGGCATAATACACACAAACACACTGGGACAAGTGGCACATACATTGGAATAGACAAAATGACACAAGCACCCACACATATACACAAGGAACACACTCTGGTGAATAACAACAGAGAAAGAGATGAAGCATTAGAAAAGCTTTTCTCTGAAAAAAGATCACATACACACTATATACACTATATAGAGTATGCTATAAATAAGTGTTAAAAACAATTTCATGGACTTTAAGTGTGCGTATGTGTTTGAGGCCTTTATTTATCACACTGTGGTAAATAACAACCACAACCCTTATTTACCCGTGTTTGTTCTCAACACATTATGGGACATGAGTACCTGCCTAACATAATGGAGATACATGGATCTATAGGACAATGCAGTTTGAAACTTTAATATGAACTTGACATCACAGATTTGAAAGAAAATAAAGGACTCAATACACTGTCCCTTTTAATGCCATGCTTCCTTGACAGTAGATTATCCATTTGTCCACCCATTATTTTAGGTTCATCTGAAGTCAAGTCACATTGGCAGCAGGAACAGCAGGAGATTCCAGAACTTCTCCCCCAGTCACACTTTCCAGTTCTTCCTGGAGGATTCCAAGACATTTCCAAGCCAGATGAGATATATAATCTCTCCAGAGGGATCTGGGTGTTCCTCTGCATGTTCCCCCAGCTGGGCATGCCTCCAAAGGGAAGCACTCAGGAGGCATCCTAACTAGATGCCTAAACCACCTAAACTCACTCCTTTAGATACAGAGGAGCAGTGGTTATACTCTGAGATTCAATTCTATTCAATTTTATATATATAGCCCAAATCATAAAAAACTGTCGCCTCAAGGCACTTTATATTGTAAGGTAAAGACCCTACAATAATTACAGAGAAAACACAACAGTCAAAATGACCCCGTATGAACAAGCGCTTGGCAACAGTGGGAAGGAAAAACTCCCTTTTAAAAGAAATATTGCACAAATGCAAAAAAGCAGTCCTACATATCTGCATAATATGTGCACTGAAAGACATATCCTGGTCAAAAATGTTTCCAAGATTTCTCAGTGTTACTGGAGGCCAAGGTAATGCCATCCAAAATAAGAAGCTGGTTAGACACCATGTTTCTAAGATTTGTGTAGAGATTTGTCTATCTCTAAGGCTGAGCCAGGTCACACTATGGAGGAAACTCATTTCAGCAACTTGTATTTGCAGCCTTACTCTTTTGGTCATTACCAAGATCTCATAACCCTATTGAGGGCAGGAATGTAGATCACCTTTCAGCTAAGCACAGCAACAGACCAGTGCAATACCCACAATGCTGCTGATGCCACTCCAATCCACCTCACGCTCCATCTTCCACAACGTTCATGAATAACATCCCACAATAAGTTCCAAGCTCTTGTTTGGGACAACCTCTCTCCGAGAGGGAGCACTCCACCAAAAAAATTTAACTGATAACTTCCCACATATAGAAAAAAAAAACAGTTACACATAAACCTTTTAGTGGTGAAAAATCAACTGTACAACCTCACGTGCATCGTTTTGGCCTTGCTCTTTCTCAACAACCTTGTCAAAGGCCTGTATAAGACCATTATTAATCATCATTGATATGCTCATAAGCACTGTTTCATGAGAATGTTTTATCACCATAATGTTATGTGAAATAGACATGTATAATATCAGACTGGAAAATATGACTGCTGATTGTCAGGTTAAGTTAGTTCTTTCATCAAGTACATTTAAAATTACAAAAAAATACACACAAATTAATTTTACATTTAATTTAGAAATAAGGCTACTCAGGATGTTTTCCAATAATCCAAACTTAAAACATATGTATGGATAGTGTTTGTGATCATCCCATAATTCAAAGTTTAGCACAACCCAGCCAAAGTCATTTCATGTCTGAACATTAAGAGACTCGGGACTCTGCAGGTCAAAATGATGCTTCTTGTCGTGATTCAATAGTTTGATTAGTCTGCCATAATGTAGCCTTGATTCTGCTTCCACAACATCATCTACTGCTTTCAGATTTCTTCAACCCCTCATCTCAGTTCCAGATTTTTAAAACTTCTGATCATGAAACTGCCATGCAACACTTGTCTGAGATCTGCTATCTTGAACTCTCTTCAGAGAATTTGGATAGCAGTTGAAGACTGCTTCCTAAGCAGACCCAGACATCCTGTGAAGTGGTCCCTGACCTTCCTTTACAAGGTTGCTAGATGTGCTTCAGGTGATGAAAACTTTCTGTATACAAGCATAAATTTTATTACTTAGTGTAAACCACATATAAGCCGAGCATTAAATTATTAGTAAATGTGGAAAATACTGAGGATGCGACTCATGATACACATGAGCATCATGCAGACAGATGAAAGAGCTCAAGAGATATGAAACAGAAAAAAAAGAGGAAGGATATCATAGATGCAGAAGGAGAGGTAGAGTGAATTATTTTGGCAAGCAGAGATCACAGACCTCACACACCCTCAGGACATTTACCTAATACACACACTGATACTGAGGCTCGAAGGAGGAGAAGGATTTTTAGGCATGTGCATATATCTATAAGTGTTCACTCAGACGGTGATATCACAGTCACAGCCACAGCCACGTGTGCATAGTATTAGAAATGTTATACAAATGCTGATACTAATAAAGTGTGCATGCAGATTGAGTGCAAAAGAATTGCAATAACTTATACCTGTTAATTTATGAGCTGTCTCATAGAGTTGGCATGAGGCTTCAGTTTATGCTCAGATACTTAAACAGTAAGATTGTTACCATGAACAACATTCATTCTTCAGTGTGTCCTTGTGTTTTGGAGTCACATTCCAGTCAGTTATTGGTACGACAAAAGAAAATCATAAAATAACATTTTTAACCATAACTAACTGGCTGTAAGTCTTATGTTAACAGCCAATGCATTTAAATGTTGTACTCTTAATAAAACCTGCACAAGTGTAAAATTAATGAAAAATAAATGCCCATTAAGACAAAACTGATACTGACAGCAGTAATGATAATATTATTAGATTCACCTATTCTGTCAGCAGACAGGGCGCAGTCTGTGGCAGAGCAGAAAGATCAATTTAACCCTAAACTTCAACACATGACTTCAGAGAGACAGCGTGGCCTTTCCAGCTCCTTATTCCCCATAAGGAGTTTATGGGGAATAAGGAGTTTTTCATTAAAGTAGAGCAGCATGAATCAAACAAAAAGTCCTTACTCGTCTCCGGCTGCCTGTTATACAGCACGCCAGCTGAGCAGATTTCTCTCTTTGATAAATATTGTGCTCATTACCAGCTTATTGTCTGACATATTCAGTCACTGTCTGTATATAAAAAACTTTCTTTATGCCCTATATCAGTGGTCCCCAACCTTTTTAGAGCCGCGGACCGGTTTAGTGTTAGAAAATATTTCCACGGACCGGCCTTTAACGACCATAGTCAAGTGTGACATTTTCTAAGCATAATAATAAACGTGAATCCACTGTGTATTCGTATGCAACTCTATCAGCAGCGTCCTCCTAACATCGCACCACAACATGATTAACATGCTCTGTTCACAGCGCTCTCTAATAACTTTAAACATGCCTTCAAAACAAGTTACACCGCAAAAACAAATAGTGTAGAAATCGCCTCAGTCTGATTCAAATGGCCCAGTTTGGGGTCTAATATCGAATTTCGCTGCAATGGCTTCTGCTTCATCTTCATCTTCATTTATTGGAATTAATGTTATGAAAAATCCGGACCTGCAGATGCCATCCGACTAGAGCAAAAACCCGATTTTTGCGACTTCGACTTAGGCGATTTTTACTGTATAAAGCGCATGAAAAATACAACTCACCATAAGGCTGAATCAGTGTGAGCCCTGAGCTTGTTTCTCTGTTACTCATTTTTGCTGGCTTGTGGTTTGGCTGGGTTCGGCCAATTTCACATGGAGAGTGGCTGCAGAGCCGCGGTGTCGAGCGCTGGAGTCAGCGTGATGGCTGGGTCCGCCTCACTGCTATCCCCGGTGTTGAGAAATAAAAATGGTAAATGGACTACTTCTTATATAGCACTTTTCTACTCTTGTTGAGCACTCAGAAATTTAAACAACCGTTATGTACGTCAACCAACCGATTTCGTTAGACAAGCATGAAGCTTCTGGGTTTAATTTTAGTGGTATCACCTGAGTAGAAATGTCTTGACAGGTGAAGAGGAAGTCATAGAGGGAAGTAGCGGAGAGAATTCGCCCACTTTTCAAAATAAAACATCGTTCAGACTCAGATAATAAGTAAAATGGAAATAATGTAAGTTATTTATTCTTTAAGTGCGGCCTGGTACCAAATGTCCCACGGCCCGGTACCGGTCCGCGGCCCGGGAGTTGGGGACCTTTGCCTTATATGACTGTGTTAGGGTGAGTAAAATCTGAGTAAAATCTGCTGTAAGGGAAATTCCCAAAGTAACATGGCTAGTCAAACGTACTGCTGTCTCAAAATGACTATATACAATACCTCCCTGCAGTGTTGGTTATTTGTATGGTGGAGTCCAATAAATGTCTGTAATACTTCAGTTAGTGTACAGAGTGTGTACATACATTTACAAATAAGACCTTAGACAAGTTTTAGGCTTGTTCCTGGAGCAGATGACTGTATGAAGAATACATGATAAACTGACGACCAAAGATCCAAAAGCACACAAGGGTACAAGACAGTTGTTCACTGTCTGATAGCTCCACAGAAACCCCTCCTCTTAGTTAAAATCTCACAACATACAAATCTGTCACCTTGCAGTGCATATTTACTACACTAGTATACTGGTATGAAGGGCATTTTGCAGGTAAGCAGTGTAAATTTCAGTGACTAAACACACAGCTTTCTTTCAAATGTTGCACTGGAGAAAGATTTAAGACTTAATTTGTACAAAATCAAATATAGTTTGGTAGACTGGACAGTGTTGTATGCATGCAGACTATCACATTACCAAAATATAAGAAGCTGAAGGGTGAAAATATCCTTCAACAAAGAGCATTTTATAATGTTTTTTAAGCACAGGTCTTGTGTTGTAGTGAATGGGTTTCAGGTAAAGAGCGGTTGGAAGCAGTCATTCTGCACAAAGCATAATAAAAAACAATTTTTCTAAAGCTCACAAAGTTCAGCTTTTACAGTTTTTGCCATGATATGATCAAAATTAGGCAACTGAATCAAATTGCTCCACAGTAGTTGCAGAGAGAGTGTTGGTTGTAATTATCAGCTGGATAATAATGAATCAGTGTCAGTGTTCTTGAATAGGCTGTGGGAGGGACTGGCCATTGGCACATTGGTAGATCCTGTAAGTTTTACTTATAAGAAGTACAATTTCTCTCTCTCTCTCTCTCTCATACACACACCTGCAAGTTCAGTGTTCTGTAAAAATGATGGTGCTGTATCTTGGCTATGCAGTGTCTCCACCATAAACTAGGATTAGGTTAAAGCTTATCCTGATATGCTGGCATTGCCTGAGTGGCTGGGTAGATAGTTTAAAACAATATATTTATCCTCCTACCCCATGTTATGATAAATTAATGTAATGTGTGTAACAATTTTTTTTTATACAGGGAGCAAATATGTCAATCATTTCTTTTGAAAAAGGTCACAAGAAATGTGCAATAATTTTTCCCCCTGAAACTCAGAAGTGATGATGTGGAGTTTGATTGAAAATTTGCTGTTTTTAAATTTTCCTTTCAGTCCCTATGTAGATACAGATACCTGGCTGTGGGTATTGGTTAATACCAAGCACCA
This sequence comes from Archocentrus centrarchus, assembly GCF_007364275.1. Lineage (NCBI taxonomy): Eukaryota > Metazoa > Chordata > Actinopteri > Cichliformes > Cichlidae > Archocentrus > Archocentrus centrarchus. Next base: position 3,990,012 of record NC_044354.1, read on the forward strand.
CGCAATAATAATTTATTAAGCTGTATTCCTCACTGTGAGGAAGAGACTGGAAATAATTATTTTATCTGCAAGTAAAGTATTGTGCAGGGCTGGAGCCTGTCCCAGCTGTCATAAGCCAAAAGGCAGGGTAGTGCTTGTCACAAACTGATGCCAAAGAACAAACAGATCTCAGTATTGTAGGAAGCAAGAAACACTAACCCTTTATTGTTAGACCTTTCAATGGGATATCTGACCGTTATCTGACAAAGCTACAAGTTTGGTGCATCTGTAGCTAGGCTCATCCAGACATGGCCTGGTATTTATATCTCCCCTGTCAGCATGCGCTGTACAGCAGCCACTACCAGAGCCAGTCTCTTGCCACAACACTGGCTGTGTCACATACAGGTCACCAAGAAAATCATGCTCCTTAATGTCAAAGGCTTGGTCAGTAACAACGGCATTTTTCTACCACAGATTTGACCCTTTTTCACCAGTTAACCTCAAGCAAAGTGCACTGCCGCACGGACTCTGAGTTGAATCAGGGATTGATGAGCCATGCTTTCTTTGTGTTACTTGGCATCTAAGAATAAAGACTCTGACACTGTTGAAAGTTTGTCTTTATTTTCTGGACTCCTTCTCCACACCACAGTAGTACATCACCAAAATCTACAATGCACTCTGTGCACCTAAATGAAAGACAACATCCAAACTCCCTGCCGTAACATTGCTATTCAGCACTACACCCTCTTCTTTCTAATTATAAGAACAAACTGTTCCTCACTAAAACAGTTTAAACACAGGCACCATAATTTAACTTCTGGATGGTTTATGTGAGAAAATACAACAAAATAAAATATGTTTCCTTTTAATCATACGTTCTCTGCTAGTATAACAAGACTTCATTGAACACCACTGAGAAAATGGCTTTCTATTTTCCTGCACCTCAGGGAGTTGGAAAACTCAGTTTCTCTAAGTTAAGATACTTGCTCAAGGACACAAAGCAGAAGGATCATTTCCAGCACAGGGATTTATGGCAGAACTGTACAGAGAAAAGTGCATTTTATGCCAGATTCCTTAACACAGCAAATATACTGTACACCTGCTCAGATACAGCCACCCGAAAACGTACCTACTGACTACCACTTTGATGTGCATCCATTTATTTTGCAATCTACAATACAATCTCTGATAAGGTAAATCTATACTTTATCAAAACAGTAAAAATTATACAATTTAGAGCTTTGTCAAAGGGCAGCAAGTTCAGCTCAGCTATAACTTTTGACTTTGTGATTCCTGCAAATAGAGACATAACATCAATCCTTCACTGACAAAGCAGTTGATATTTCACATACTTGCCTTCCTACGTATTCTTCAGCCCTCTTGTCAGAGTACAGTTGGCCATCAAAGAACTGCAAGATTGGGGCTTGTTATATCTAGTATGGATATTGCATGTATACTTAAATAAAAGCTGAGCAACATTCTCAACAGTGTGCTACATGTAGGTTTCAGTGATGAATGCACGTAATGTTGTATCAATATTGCAACAATTTAAAGAAAAAAATTCCCTTTTAACAGGAAGAAAAGCCCGGCAGTTTGGGGGTGAGGTGATGGAGACGGGACAAAAGACAGACTGTGGAAGAGAGCCAGTGATTAATAATAACTAATGATTAAATGCAGAGTGGGGTATAAACACATACATGTCATTAAGGCATTCCTGCAGTTTAGCTAATTGGTGTGTGTCATGTGTCTTCATGGATAAATAAAGCTGAGTATCATCTCCATAGTCATGAAAATGTATGCAATGCCTTCTAATAGCGCTTTGAGTGCTCATACTGAGTAGAAAAGCGCTATATAAGAGCTAGTCCATTTACCATTTAATAATACTGCCTAAGGGAAGCATGTATAGTGTAAACAGAATTGGTCCTAGCACAGAAACCTGTGGGATTCCATAATTGACAGTAGTGTCTAAAGAAGACTCCCCATTTACATGAACAAATTGGAGTCTATTAAATAGATATGATTCATACCACTGCAGCGCAGTACCTTTAGTAGTATGAGCTAGTCTCTGTAAAAAAATATTCTCTTCATTGGCTCCCTGTTAAATCTAGAATAGAATTTAAAATCCATCTCCTCACATACAAGGTCTTGAATAATCAGGCACCATCTTATCTCAAAGACCTCATAGTCCCATATCACCCCAACAGAGCACTTCACTCTCAGACTGCTGGCTTACTTGTGGTTCCTAGGATACTTAAGAGTAGAATGGGAGCCAGAGCCTTCAGCTTTCAGGCGCCTCTTCTGTGGAACCAGCTCCCAGTTTGGATTCAGGAGACAGACACCCTCTCTATTTTTAAGAATAGGCTTAAAACTTCCCTTTTTGATAAATCTTATAGTTAGGGCTGGATCAGGTCACCCTGAACCATTCCTTAGTTATGCTGCTATAGGCCTAGGCCTAGGCCTAGGTCTTTATCTTACAATATAAAGCACCTTGAGGTGACTGTTGTTGTGATTTGGGGCTATATAAATAAAATTTAAGTTAATTGGTTTCAGCTCTGTATAGTTAAGTTTTGGGGGGGGGGGGGGGGGGGGGGGGGGGGGGGGGGTGACATTGTTTTGCCAAAGTTACACACAATTCAGTATTTATTTAGCCACCTCTGATTGGTGTAACTGGGTGTCGTTACTGCCGACGTGAATTTTATTTTACCTAATCTACATTTAGCCTTAGCCAGCAGTTTCAGATTTCCTCATATGTCGCCTGCTCTGGCCCCTGGAAGACAGTTGTGGTTGGTGGTGCTGCTTGCTTCACAATCCTCAAAACGGAGTCGCCAACAACCAGAAGTTGTTCCTCGGCGAGTGTGGGGAAAAGTGATTTTAAATGTGAGCACCTCCTGAATATTAAGCAAGTTCCCCTCATGGTGCAGAGAACTCTGACACATTGCAGCATGGACCTCTAGGGGTGTCCTGTGGTGCCTGGCTTCAGGACGTTGGTAGGAGATTTTTGGGGTCTTGTAAGTTGTGGAATAGGGTCTCTGTGGGTCGGGCTTGTTCTATCACATACATGGCTGCTATATCGGACAGGGAGAAGGGGAGTTTGGAGGCCTGTTCAATGCAGTAGACTCTTTGAGATGTATATGACCAGCTCTAATCAGTGTGGGTGATTTACGGCAGCATTATCCTGCTTAGGGAAGCTGCTGCCATCAGTGTGTCTTGTTGAGAGGTGTTAGGTTTGCAGCCATGCTTAGGTGATTATTACATATCAGAATAACAGCCACAAAAGAGCCAAAGTGTCCCTGTTGAATATTTTATAGAGAAAGCATCACTGTTGTGCGCTTCATCTCTAAGTGGTTTGGATTTTGTACCCGAGGAGTTTACAGTATGTAACAAAAAAATAACAAAAACAGTAATAGATACATCACTGTACACACACATAAAAACAAATGTGTATAAACAAACTCCAGATAAATGTCTGTGTCACTGTTTATTAACCAATAAACTGCTGAAGGTTTTACACCTTTATAAACTACAAACTGAAGAAACTAAAATAACAAACATTTCACACAGAGTTGCAGGCTGCTTCCTCTACACTTCTTTGCTGATGATTTGTAATGCTTGCAGCAGTGTTCTAGGCTGTTGTTTTTCTTTAATTCTGGCATTTTTCACTGACAAAACTTTCTTCGGCTCCTTTCTCCTTTTTGCTTTTCTCCCATTGCTGCTTTTTACTATTTGCTTCTTGTTTTTTCTCAGGATTTCTCTTTGTCCTCTCCTCATCCTCTCTCGTCTGGACACAGGAGACTGATTTTGCCTCCTGTACTTCCCCTCACTATGATGTGTGTACCCTTTCTTTTGGTTGGACAGATTGTTCTGCAGATCTAATTTTTACAAATGTCTCCTCCTTCTTCTTTTTTTAAGCATCAGTCTCTCAGTTACTATTGCTAAGTCACGGCTATTTTCAATAGCTTGTTCAGTGACATTTGCATTAATGAATTAACAGCAAAGCCACCAAAGGGTACTGGGTGCAGACGTCAATGGTTTTTATTATATGTAATTTGAAATCTGGTTTATTTACAGTTTTATCACGTTAGATGAACTGTGGTTCAAAAATGCCACAATTAAAAACAAATTCCAGGAATTTTCAACACAATTGTTAACAGTTGACAACCAAATAAAATATTTACATTCACACAGCTGGAAGGCAATTCATTTAGTCTTTTTTTTCCTTTTTGCAAATTTTGTCTTACTTGACATTTTAGTTGTTAAACAAATTCAGTGAGAAAGGTTTATGATGTAAACAACATGGAAACAACTCTGGGATGGGTCACAAGTGGTCACACACAAGCACACACACTGAGATTATTAAGAGAAAGGTCAGTGGTTTCACAACAACAAGCTGCTTCAATTAGTTGCAAGCAGAAGAAAAACAAATTATCACCTAAATGCTAAAATCTACCAGCAGGGCAATTCATCCACTCCTGCAGGTACAAGTTTACACAAGAACTTCTGTAATTGCAGTTATGCCAGACTGTAGTTAATAAATCAGTACAATGTTGTTCCCTAAAATTCAGACTGAGTAAGAGAGAGAGAAAAAAAAAAACAGTGTTTATCAGCCTCAATGTTCTCTTTGGATATCTAAAATTATTTTTATAGAGCTCTACAGAGTCTTGAGAATCAGGTTCAGAATCAGGAGACAGTATCCAAAGTTGCTTTTCAGAGCAGGAAATAGCACACAGAAGGAAATGTTCTGTTACAGATGTGTGAACACCACTGGATTGGTTTGGGTCAACCTTCTGCCTGGTTATGCTGTGGGGGAGGCTGGACACGTCACACACTGGCCAGCTGTGAATTCATCAAACAGTTACTTGTAATATTTTTTGTTCTGTGGAGCTGGCAGATTAAAGACTATTAAATTTTCAATCACACATTTGTGTTTTCAGATGATTTCAGAAAGATATGCAGTCATATGTCTGTAACCTCAGTGAACACTTTCTTGATATAATTCAGTTTTATTTATATAGTGCCAATTCACAATAAAAAGTCACTTCAAGGTGCTTTATATTGTAAAGACCCTGCAATAATTACAGAGAAAAACCAACAGTCAAAACAACCGCTATGAGCAAGCACTTGGGGACAGTGGGAAAGAAAAACTCCTCAGAACCAGGCTCAGGGAGGGGCAGTTATCTGCCACAACCAGTTGGAGGTGAGGAAAGGGAGACAGGACTAAAGACACACTGTGGATGAGAACCAGAGATTAATAATAACTAATGATTAAATGTAGAGTGGCATATAAACAGAGTGAAGAGGTGAATGAAAAAAAAATATGGAAACACCCACCAGCCTAGGCCTATTGCAGCATAAATAAGGGAGTGTTCAGGGTCACCTGATTCAGCCCTAACTATAAACTTGATCAAAAAGGAAAGTTTTAAGCCTAATCTGTCTGTAATCCAAACTCAAACTGGGAGCTGGTTCCTGAAAAGCTGAAAGCTGAAGGCTCTGCCTCCCATTCTACTCTTAAGTATCCTAGAACCAAAAGTAAGCCAGCAGTCTGAGAGTGAAGTGCTCTATTTGGGTGATATGGTACTATGAGGTCTTTGAGATGAGATGGGGCCTGATTATTCGAGATCTTGTATGTGAGGAGAAGGATTTTAAATTCTATTCTGGATTTAACAGGGAGCCAATGAAGAGAAGCCAATATGGGAGAAATCTGCTCTCTCTTTCTAGTCCCTGTCAGTACTCTAGCTGCAGCATTTTGGATCAGCTGAAGGCTTTTCAGGGAGCTTTTAGGACAGCCTGATAATAATGAATTATAATAGTCCAGCCTAGATTAGGCCTGCTCAATTTTGGAAAAAAAAAATCATAATCACAATTATTTAACACAGTTACTCACTGACTTTGTAAACACACTGCATTTATTGCACTTAAAGAACAGTGAATACTTTGAAATCTAAATACCAAATTTAAAATAAAATACAGAATATATAAATAAAATATGAATACGATATAAAATATATAAATATATTGCAATATAAATAAATACATTATGAATGAAACATAAATAATAAATAAATATATAAATAAATTGAAATGTAATGCCAGTTATCAATACTAATAGCACTAGGAAGAAATAGGACCAAGTTAGTTTGTTAGTTAGTTTTAGTTTAATCAGTGTGGTGCTAATTACACCTGTGGAGTGAATATTGGCAGGACGCTCCTGCCGTCCCTTGCTAATCCTGCTCTGTGATTGTTAGGGACATATTAGATATTATTTGATATTTCTCAGGTGGTACAGGTCCAGGTTATGGTATTGATTCCTACTTGATAATTACGGTAATTAACGCACATGCACCTGCACAAGCGTAAGTATTTGGTCGATTACACAGTTTTTGCATCGTTTGGAGCCAAACTCAAAATTGAAATCAATTTCGATTAATTGCACAGTCCAGCCTAGAAGTATAATAATGCATGAATTAGTTTTCAGCCATCACTCTGAGACAGGATGTTTCTAATTTTAGAAATATTGCACAAATGCAAGAAAGCAGTCCTACATATTTGTTTAATATGTGCATTGAAGGACATATCCTGGTCAAAAATGCCTCCAAGATTCCTCACAGTCTTACTGGTGGCCAAGGTAATGCCATCCAGAGTAAGCATCTTTACTACCTAAGGCAGGGCTCTTCAACTCCAGGCCTCAAGAGCCCCTGTCCTGCAGGTTTTAGATGTGTCTCTGCTTCAACACACCTGAGTCAAATATAGAAGTCATTAGCAGGACTCTGGAGAACTTGACTGCATACTGAGGAGGTCATTCAGCCATTTGATTTAGGTGTGTTGGATCAGGGACATAGGGCGAGAGGCAGGGTGCACCCTGGACAGGTCACTAACTTGTCACAGGGCTAACACAGAGAGGCAGACAACCATTCACACTCACATTCATACCTGTGGGCAATTTAGAATCACCAGTTAACCTAACCCCACTAAGTGCATGTCTTTGGACTGTGGGAGGAAACCAGAGTACCTGGAGAAAACCCACACAAACCCACACAAACATGCAAACTCCACACAGAAAGGCCCCGGCGAAGGTGGATTCAAACATGGGACCTTCTTGCTGTGAGGCAACAGTGCTAATCACCATGCCACCATGCTGCTGAAAAGGCATCCAGTCTACCTATAATCTAATTTGAGGTTTGGCTGAGGCAATAGAGCCAACTCCGTATCTGTTTTATGTACACTCAGATATGGGCTTTTTTCTAGAACTGGAGCATTTTTTTGAAATTTCTTAATTTTTATTTGTGTCATTCAAATAAGAGGTTTGATGAGATGATGTTGGATTTAGGATTATAGTTTTGAAGTTTAAAAAAAAAAATACAGAGGGACCTCTGACAGAAGGAATTACAAAAATGGAGTTATGAAAAGGAAAAGGCATGCTATGACAAAGAAGCCAAAGCGCTAAATGGGATAGGGTTGTAAACAATCACAGAGTGAACCTCCACTTGGATGTTCAGGTTAATCAAACACCTATAATCAAATAACTCCTAAAAATCCTAACCTCAAAAACTTTTAAATAACAATCCACATATAGCCACACACGCTGCTCCACACATACAAAAGTACAAACAATGTTGGACTGCTCCTGCATCTAATGCTATTGTTGCTGTTGTTGCCATTATGATTATTATTATGCAGACACAGAGTGAATATGAAATTACTTTGTAGCGCAATACCTAACCAGCAGGACTGCATCGCAGTTCCTGTGACCTGTCTGCAGAATACAAAAGAAATGCATTAATTATGTCCTGTCACTTCTCATTTCTATTTCAGTCTATGCACATGCTTTGCTCAGAAAAATGCCTGCAACTGTTGGTTTTCCATTGTGTTGTTTTCACTGCATCTTTAAAATGATGCTCCAAATATTGTTATTGCCTAACTTTTGTATATGAAAAGTTTGATACCCATGTGGACTGTTCAGACTCAGGGTAGTTCTACAATTTTGGTGGAATGTTGATACATAATATTTGTTGATGTCAGTCTACTTTCAGACTGACATCAACAAATATTATGTATCAACATAAACGTAAAGTTAAGCTTATATTTATTTGATAATGTAATTCAATGTATCTAAGTATATATATATATATATATATATATATATACACACACACACACACACACACACCTCACCAGCAAGACCCCAGGTGCAGGGTCAAAGATGCCCCTGTCACAATCCAGCACATAACAGCAAGGAGTAAGATGCTAGCAGGCAGGACATACATGGAACGCCAAAACCACGTGGCCGGCATACTGTGGTATACAGGAACATCTGTGCCTAGTATGACCTGGAAGTCCTGAGGTCAATATGGAATACACCCCCCCAAAGGTGGTTGAGAATAGTAGAGCTAAGATCCTGTGGGACTTCCAGATATAGATGGACAAACTGGTCACGGCTGACCAACCAAATATAATAGTGGTGGACAAGCAGTGACAGATGTAATTCAATTCAATTCAATTCAATTCAATTCAATTCAATTCAATTTTATTTATATAGCGCCAAATCACAACAAACTGTCACCTCAAGGCGCTTTGTATTGTGGGTAAAGACCCTACAATAATACAGAGAAAACCCAACAGTCAAAACGACCCCCTATGAGCAAGCACTTGGCGACAGTGGAAAGGAAAAACTCCCTTTTAACAGGAAGAAACCTCCAGCAGAACCAGGCTCAGGGAGGGGCAGTCATCTGCCGCGACCGGTTGGGCTGAGGGGAGAGAAAGACATGCTGTGGAAGAGAGCCAGAGATTAATATCAATTAATGATTAAATGCAGAGTGGAGTATAAACAAAGTAAATAAGGTGAATGAGAAACAGTGCATTATGTGAACCCCCCAGCAGACTAGGCCTATAGCAGCATAACTAAGGGATGGTTCAGGGTCACCTGATCCAGCCCTAACTATAAGCTTGATCATAAAGGAAAGTTTTAAGCCTAATCTTAAAAATAGAGAGGGTGTCTGTCTCCCGAATCCAAGCTGGAAGCTGGTTCCACAGAAGAGGCGCCTGAAAGCTGAAGGCTCTGCCTCCCATTCAGTGGCAGTTATCTGCCACAACCAGTTGGAGGTGAGGAAAGGGAGACAGGACTAAAGACACACTGTGGATGAGAACCAGAGATTAATAATAACTAATGATTAAATGTAGAGTGGCATATAAACAGAGTGAAGAGGTGAATGAAAAAAAAAATGGAAACACCCACCAGCCTAGGCCTATTGCAGCATAAATAAGGGAGTGTTCAGGGTCACCTGATTCAGCCCTAACTATAAACTTGATCAAAAAGGAAAGTTTTAAGCCTAATCTGTCTGTAATCCAAACTCAAACTGGGAGCTGGTTCCTGAAAAGCTGAAAGCTGAAGGCTCTGCCTCCCATTCTACTCTTAAGTATCCTAGAACCACAAGTAAGCCAGCAGTCTGAGAGCGAAGTGCTCTGTTGGGGTGATATGGTACTATGAGGTCTTTGAGATAAGATGGTGCCTGATTATTCAAGACCTTGTATGTGAGGAGAAGAATTTTAAATTCTATTCTAGATTTAACAGGGAGCCAATGAAGAGAAGCCAATATGGGAGAAATCTGCTCTCTCTTTCTAGTCCCTGTCAGTACTCTAGCTGCAGCATTTTGGATCAGCTGAAGGCTTTTCAGAAAGCTTTTAGGACAGCCTGATAATAATGAATTACAATAATCCAGCCTAGAAGTAATAAATGCATGAATGAGCTTTTCAGCATCACTCTGAGAAAGGATGTTTCTAATTTTAGAAATATTGCACAAATGCAAAAAAGCGGTCCTACATATTTGTTTAATATGTGCATTGAAGGACATATCCTGGTCAAAAATGACTCCAAGATTTCTCACAGTGTTACTGGAGGCCAAAGTAATGCCATCCAGAGTAAGTATCTGGTTAGACACCATGTTTCTAAGATTTGTGGGGCCGAGAACAAGAATTTCAGTTTTATCTGAATTTAGAAGCAGGAAATTAGAGGTCATCCAGGCCTTAATATCTTTAAGACATTCCTGCAGTTTAACTAATTGATGTGTGTCATCTGGCTTCATTGATAGGTAAAGCTGAGTATCATCTGCATAACAATGAAAATTGATGCAGTGCTTTCTAATAATACTGCCTAAGGGAAGCATGTATAATGTAAATAAAATTGGTCCTAGCACAGAACCCTGTGGAACTCCATAATTAACCTTAGTGTGTGAAGAAGACTCCCCATTTACATGAACAAATTGGAGTCTATGAGATAAATATGATTCAAACCAATGCAGTGCAGTACCTTTAATACCTATAGTATGCTCTAATCTCTGTAATAAAATGTTATGGTCAACAGTATCAAAAGCTGCACTGAGGTCCAACAGGACAAGAACAGAGATGAGTCCACTGTCAGAGGCTCTAAGAAGATCATTTGTAACCTTCACTAATGCTGTTTCTGTACTGTGATGAATTCTGAAACCTGACTGAAACTCTTCAAATAAACCGTTCCTCTGCAGATGATCAGTTAGCTGTTTTACAACTACTCTTTCAAGAATCTTTGAGAGAAAAGGAAGGTTGGAGATTGGCCTATAATTAGCTAAGACAGCTGGGTCAAGTGATGGCTTTTTAAGCAGAGGTTTAATTACAGCCACCTTGAAGGTCTGTGGTACATAGCCAACTAATAAAGACTGATTGATCATTTTTAAGATTGAAGCATCAATAATTGGAAAGACTTCTTTGAACAGTCGTAGGAATGGGATCTAATAAACATGTTGCTGGTTTGGAGGAAGTAACTATTGAAGTTAACTCTGAAAGATCAACTGGAGCAAAAGAGTCTAAACAAATACCAGCAGTGCTGAAAACAGCCGAACATGAAGAATAATCTTTGAGATGGTTATGAATAATTTTTTCTCGAATGTCTAAAATTTTATTTGTAAAGAAATCCATGAAGTCACTACTAGTTAAAGTGAAAGGAATACTCGGCTCTACAGAGCTCTGACTCTTTGTCAGCCTGGCTACAGTGCTGAAAAGAAACCTGGGGTTGTTCTTATTTTCTTCAATTAATGATGAATAGTAAGATGTCCTAGCTTTACGGAGGGCTTTTTTAGAGCAACAAACTCTTTTTCCAGGCTAAATGAGCATCTTCTAATTTAGTGAGACGCCATTCCCTCTCCAGCTTTCGGGTTATCTGCTTTAAGCTGTGCGTTTGTGAATTATACCACGGAGTCAGGCACTTCTGATTTGAAGCTTTCCTTTTCAGAGGAGCCACAGTATCCAAAGTTATACGCAGTGAGGATGTGAAACTATTGACGAGATAATAACCCACTGGGAGCAGAGTTTAGGTAGCTGCTCTGCACTGTGTTGGCACATGGCACTGAAGAGCATAACAATGAAGGAATTAGATCCTTAAACTTAGTTACAGCACTTTCAGAAAGACTTCTACTGTAATTAAACTTATTCCCCACTGCTGTGTAATCCATTAAAGTAAATGTAAATGTTACTAAGAAATGATCAGACAGGAGGGGGCTTTCAGGGAATACTGTTAAGTCTTCAGTTTCTATGCCATATGTTAGGACAAGATCCAGAGTATGATTAAAGTGGTGGGTGGGCTCCTTTACATTTTGAGAGAAGCCAATTGAATCTAACAATAGATTAAATGCAGTGTTGAGGCTGTCATTCTCAGCATCTACATGGATGTTGAAATCACCCACTATAATTATTTTATCTGAACTGAGCACTAAATCAGATAAAAAGTCTGAGAAATCAGACAGAAACTCTGAGTAGGGACCAGGTGGACGATAGATAATAACAAATAAAACAGCTTTTTGATTTTCCCAATTAGGATGGACAAGACTAAGAGTCAGGCTTTCAAAAGAATGAAAACTTTGTCTGGGTCTCTGATTAATTAATAAGCTGGAATTGAAGATTGCAGCTAATCCTCCTCCTCGACCTGTGCTTCGAGCATTCTGACAGTTACTGTGACTCGGGGGTGTTGATTCATTTAAACTAACATATTCATCCTGCTGTAACCAGGTTTCTGTAAGGCAGAATAAATCAATACGTTGATCAATTATTAAATCATTTACTAATAGGGACTTGGAAGAGAGAGACCTAATGTTTAACAATCCACATTTAATTGTTTTATTCTTTGGTGCAGTTGATGAAGCTGTATTATTTATTGTTTTTGAATTTTTATGCTTAAATAGTTTTTTGCTGATTTTAGCTTTGGTTTTTGGTGGTCTGGGAGCAGGCACCGACTCTATGGGGATGGGGTTTTGGGGGGATGGCAGGAGGAGAGAAGCTGCAGAGAGGCGTGTAAGACTGCAACTCTGCTTCCTGGTCTCAACCCTGGGTAGTCAGTTTTTAGGAGGGTTAATAAATTTGGCCATATTTATAGAAATGAGAGCTGCTCCATCCAAAGTGGGATGGATGCCGTCTCTCCTAACAAGACCAGGTTTTCCCCAGAAACTTTGCCAATTATCTATGAAGCCCACGTCGTTTTTTGGACACCACTCAGACAGCCAGCGATTCAAGGAGAACATGCGGCTAAACATGTCGCTCCTGGTCTGATTGGGGAGGGGCCCAGAGAAAACTACAGAGTCCGACATCGTTTTTGCAAAGTTACACACACCGAGTCAATATTAATTTTAGTGACCTCCGATTGGCGTAACCGGGTGTCATTACTGCCGACGTGAATAACGATCTTACCAAATCTACGATTAGCCTTAGCCAGCAGTTTCAAATTTCCATGAATGTCGCCTGCTCTGGCCCCTGGAAGACATTTGACTATGGTCGCCGGTGTCTCTAGCTTCACTTTTCTCAAAACAGAGTCACCAATAACCAGAGTTTGTTCCTCGGCGGGTGTGTCGCCGAGTGGAGAAAAACGGTTAGAGACGTGAATAGGTTGGTGGTGTACCCGGGGCTTCTGCTTAGGACTACGCTTCCTCCTCACCGTCACCCAGCTGGCCTGTTTTCCCTGCTGCTCGGGATCTGCTGGGGGGGAGCTAACGGCGGCTAAGCTACCACGGTCCGCACCCGCCACAGGGGCCTGGCTAGATGTAGGATTTTCCAGGGTGCGGAGCCGAGTCTCCAGTTCAGAAAGCCGGCCTCCAGAGCTACAAACAGACTACATTTATTACAAGTACCGTTACTGCTAAAGGAGGCGAGGAGTAAACTAAACATGTGACACCCAGAGCAGGAAAGTGCAGGAGAGACAGGAGAAGAAGCCATGCTGGTAGTGAGTCGGAGGGCTAAGGGCTAAGCTACTAGCTAAGCTAAGCTAGCGAATTTCTAAAAACAAATAAAGTGAGTAATGTGAATACAGGTGATTCAGCAAAGAGTATGCTAACAATACAGAGTGACAGCAACATCAGGAAGAAGGAAGATAAGAAGCTTGAGAAACGGCAAGGGCTGAGAAGAGAGCTGGAGAGGATGTGGAGGTGAAGGTAACAGTGGTCCCAGTGGTAATCGGGACACTCGGGGCAGTGACCCCCAAACTGGCTCCAGCAGATTCCAGAAACGACATCCGAGATCTCTGTCCAGAAGAGCGCAGTCCTGGGAACAGCTAAGATACTGCTCAGGTCTCTCAAGCTCCCAGGCCTCTGGTAGAGGACCCAAGCTTGAAGCACAAAGACCACTCGCAGAGCAAGTTTTTTTTTTTATATTAAGTGTAGTAATTACATTGTACAACATGCAGACTTTGCCGCTGCACTGCATTTATGTATGCATGAGGCTGTGTGAAATCAGTTTCCAGCTCTGAAGAACAAAAAAAAAAATAAATTAAACAATAAGAGCAGACAAAGACTATAGTGTATATTTGCTGACCGGTTCTCTTTCTGTTGTATCTCCACTGAATCTATTTCTTCACCAAACCAGTGTTTTCCATTACTCCTAATTTTATCTCTGTCCCTCTGCAGAAACCTGCAGAATCAAATTCACTACCAACCACCATCATAAACTTATCATTACAACTTATCCTAACAACATTCCCATGCCAGAAAATGTATGCGCAATTCCCACAACTTAGTATGATTCTTTGAGGTTAACTAATAAATAACAAAATCACATCTTTCATAAAATACTGGGGTGCAACAAAAGCTTGCTGGTATAGGAAATTTTACTTTGCAGACGTACATAAGTAGCAATGGTACATTTTCCATCTGTTCTGCATTACTGCAGATAAGTACTTCATGGAATTTTAAAGTAAAACTAAATCAAACTAATTTGCAACACAAAACTTAAATCTGCAAGTTGAATAATTTAACTCACATATATGCAAAGAAGCAAAGACCAATAGCTATTGTGTAACAAAAAGCCTGTTATGTAATGTAAATAATTCCTCTTGTAATGTTAGAAATTACTGTAAACTTTTTTACAGCTCTTTCAAACAGTCACATGTTGAAATATACTTTTGAATAAAGACTTTATCTTCTGTGCATTTGTCAGTGGATAGAAAAAGAATGCAAATCATACACATACAGTGTTGCACACATCAACAGAAAGTCACTTCTTACTGATGAAGTTACAGGAGACCAGCAAAGATAATGTTTGATACCACAGATCTGCAACATTGGTTAAATAATCTAAAAGTAAAATATAAATGCTATCAGTCCTGGTAATTATGAAACTAATAATGAATGTGTGCCAGACACCAAAACATAGTCAATAATGTTACTGGACAATTCTTCTTCTTGGCGTAATATAGTTCATAACTCCATAACTCTTAAGACACAATATTGTTAGTTTTGTCTCTGTACACCACAACAGTGGATTTTGAACCAATGAATAAATATGTGATAGAAGCACAGACTTGCAGCTTTAATTTAATGGGTTTTACAGAAACTTTGGATTTACTGTTTAGTATTGTTTTTGTACATAGTCTTATGATCAAAGACTGGTCAAATGAGGTGTGGTGGTACATGTAACAATCGTGAGCCGTGGAATTTTCTTAGTTAGCAATGCTATGTGAGCCAAAGAATTGTATTAGAAGTGTATTTAATTGTTAGATAGCTGCACTTTTTGAACAGTGTTTTTAGAGTTTTTGTCCGTTATTTATATGTTCCCTGCAGTTGACTGGAAAGTCGGCCTGATAGTGCGAGTCCTATTAAACGTGCACAGCTTACACACATGTTGAGTTTTAATTGGCCTTGCTATGTGCAAGCCTAGCTTGCATTTTTATGCAATGGTAAACCTTAAAATGGAAGTCTCTAAAGGTGAAACAGAAGCATCCTCTTTCTAGATGCTGTACATTTATACATTCATTTAGTTGAAGCTCTATCAAGTCCAAATAGTGAGCTGAACTGAAACAAATAGCAGTGAGATGAAATTTGTTTTTTAACAATGTGTCTGATCTGCCATGCTGTCTTCACATGAATAATTTTGTACAATCTGCATTAGATATTCCCTATAAGACAAGTCATGGTGCCAAATTTGCAAATCAATAGTTTCCACTTGAGTTGCCACATAAAAGGCTTGCTTTGAGTCAAAATGAAATTGTGACTTATGTTCATGCCAGTATGCATGTGTAATATAACCCAGAAATTTTTCTGATATCTCTCTGTAATTTGATCAGATTCGTCCACAGTATTTCTTCTATAACTGACTTCTGTGTGATCTTTGCTTTATACAGTTGTGGTCAAAAGGCTTGAATGTGATTTTCTTGAATTCTTCTTTTTCTAGGCTGGAATGATTATACAGTATACATTTTTAATGACTTTAAAAAACAAGATTTGAATTTATTATGGATTTTCTCAACACAGGCTCAAAAGTATACAAACAGGCTCAAATATATACACATTAAATGTCCCTTAGCAAGTTGCACTTTGACTAGATGCTTTTGGTAGTCATCAACAAGCTTCTGGCATAATTCTGGTTGGATATTTGACCACTCTTCGTTGCAGAATTGGTAGAGTTCATTTAAATTAGTTGGTTTCCAGGCTTTTAAGTGTAGCCACAAATTTTCAGTGGATTGAAGTCGGGGCTTTAGGAAGCTTATTCCAGAAGCTTAATGTTAGCCTGCTTTATGCATTCCAAAACCAGTTTAGATGTGTGTTTGGGAACGCTGTCCTGTTGGAAAACCCAAGTGTGCCCAAGTTTCAACGAGCTAGCTGTTGATTTGATGTGATTTTTGAATAATTTGGAGTCCTCTTTCTATGTCATTCCACCCACTTTGTGCAATGTACCAATACCACTGGCAGCAAACAGCCCCTGGGCATGATGCTACTACCACCATGCTTGACAGCTGTCATAGTGTTCTTGGGTTTGAAAGCCTTACACCTAACCTTTGAACATACCATATGGCCAAGTAGCTCTTTTTTCATCTGACCATATGAGTCCTCAGACTAGCTGCTGCTGCTATGTACAAAAGGCGAGCGAGTGACAGCAGACAGCGGAGTAGCGGACAAACACGGCACACTCAGGTCATTCAGGTGAACCGGGTCAACGATGGACTCCACTGACTCAGGTGATTCACTTGAACTGGGTCAGTGACTTTACTTCAGTCAGTGATGTAAGTAAATAATAAGTTAAATAAATATCCAATAAATATGTACTTGAATCCACTAATGTGGCTGATTTTATGTACATCCGATTTTTTTCAAAGCTAACCCATGGTGTAATGTTCTTTTTAGAGAGAAGAGGCTTTCTCTCTCAAGTTTATTGCATTTTTTCAGAGGACTGCACGGTTTGCCGTTGGGGTGACTTTGCTAGGATATCCACTCCCAGGAAGACTGACAGCTGTTTTGAATATCTTCCACTTGTGAATCGTCTTTCTCATTGGAGAGCGACAAACATCAACTTGTTTAGACTTCCCAGACTGATGGACAGCAACAAGTTCATTGTTGATGCCTTTTCCCTTTGGCAATGTGTTAATAGAGATCTGAATGAACCAGTAAACTGCCCAAACCTCTACTTTTATGGAGGCGGTCACACTTTCAATTAAATTGAAGTGCATTTGATTAGCAGTACCTGGCTGCTACTTTCCCTCTTATCTGATTGTTGGAGTTTTTTCTGTATTTTTGTAGCATCTTTACCTTACAATATAAATCACATTGAGGTGACCGTTGTTGTGATTTAGTGCTTTGCAAATAAAAATGAACTGAATTGAATTAATTCCTAATGAAGCAGTAAATAATAATGACGTGGTGTAATATGTCATGTTTTATAGTTCACCCGAGTTTCTAGTTGCCCAGTCTGTGAACCTGCTAAGGATAAAAAAATTTTTATGTCCTGATATGTAAAATCTTAAAATTTAAAGGTGTATTTTATTTTTACCGTGACTTTACATACTTGAAGACTTCAGTATACTCCTTTGCACAACTATATTTCTCAGTGTATGTGGTTTGTGTGTATTGCTTCATTATGATGATCTGAGGGTTCTTTAGTCTCTGAAGTGAAGCCCTTCATTACACATGCTCATTCCAGGTGACAGTCACAGTAAGTGTGCCTGCTTCCTGTCGTCAGCTGTGATTGCACACTGTCACAGTGTCTGCATAGCAAGCAAACGTTATTTAATAACAGCCTGCACACTGTTCGGGAGCAGCTGTCAGTCAAATAGCGCATGGAACGGTCTTTGCCCTCATTTCAAGCAAAATTTAATTGCCCTTAAAACTTCAAAATAAATTTCAGATAGGGAAAATGTGGCAAATCAATGGCATTTGAGGAGCAGAGATAATTTCTAATTAGACTTTGCCATCTGAATTTTAAAATATTTCTGAAGGATATTAATAATGTCTAAGTTTTCTCCACACAGTGTGTACCATCATAAAGCATTATAAGCCCATCACCCCACATTAATATGCCTAATTCACATTATTCCTGAACACATAAAGGAATTTAACTGTAAATATGATGGTAACAAGAAAGTTTTTTGTTTGTGTCAACACCACAAAGAAATGCCCAGCACAGGCATCCTATGAATTTCACTCACATGTATTTATGTGAAAACACAACAAAAATGTCAACACAGTGCTCTGCAAGAGGGTACACCTGTTGGCAAAATGTTTTACCCACTCCTTTAATGTCATGGCTCTGTCATGAACTTACAGAAGCACTTCAAGCAAAAGGTTCATTGTTTATAGATGCATGTGGGGAGGGGGGGGGCTAAGTAGAGTAAAATAATTTGTACTCTCATCAACCTCAATTTCATCTATCAAAAAAAGCTTTACTGAGTCATTATTTTCTTCTTACGATGCGTCAGCTCTCCTCTTGTGATCCAAAGATAAAAGCTTCATCCACTGCTGTAGCAATGAAGAGGAATGTTGCCATGGAGATGATGTCCAAGCTGAATGTTTGCTATTAGGAGGGGTCAACCTGAGGACTTACAGCCTTATGTCTTTCATCTTTATGCGTGCTAGGCGATAGCCAAAATGCTACTGGTACTTCATTTAGTTGTCAATACAGTGCACTTAAAGACATTAAGTAAAAGTTTATGTGAGAAAATAATGAAACCTATAAAATAAGCATTTTGCAATTTTTTTCCCCCCTAATTTAATTTGGTTGATATTTAAACACAGGCCAGGGAAACTGATGGAAAAAATTTAAAAAACTATTTTTGGTTCATTTACAGAGAGATTCATTTATTTTTCTGTTTATCAGTGAATACAGCCCCAATCAAAAAACAAATGATAAATAGATGCTCATTAGACAAACTGTCCACGGAAATCCTGCTTTAAGAACAATTACAGAACCTGACAGCAGTCTGTCTCTCACAGATCCATCGGCCTGAAAAGTGTTGTACTCTGTATACAGTTAGGTATATAGGTGTATGAGTAATCACATTACAATTATGCTGTTCTTCTGCAGGATAGGTGGATAGAAAGGAAAAGCATATCCAACATGCCGTTTTCTCCCCACACACTTTCACAACAATCAGGTAATTTCAGTTTGTGTGAAAGGAGGAGGAAAATGGACAGCGTTCTGCTTTTCAGGAGTGGACACATGGACATTATTTCTATTTTTATTGCACAAAAAGTCAACAACGGTAAAGTGTACCCAGGATAGAAAGAACTGTATTATTATACAGTAACAAAGTACAAATACTTCATTACTGTACTTAAGTAGATTTTTCAGATATCTGTACTATATTTGAGTATTTATTAATCTGACAACTTTTTACTTTTACTCCCTACATTTTTACACAAATATCTGTACTTTCTACTCCTTACATTTTTAAAACAGACTCGTTACTTTAGGTTTGACTAATCTGAGGGAAGTTTTCATTTCTGGTCACTGCGCCTTCACATTAACGGACAGTCGTACTGGTGTATCCCCCATCCCCAGGGTTTATCACATACAAAGAGATTAAAGAGGAAAAACCATATAGTTTATGCATCATTTATAGTGCTGTACTCAGGGGTTACAGAGAGCTGGACCAAGGGCAGATGTCCATAAGTTGTGACTGCAGTACTTCCCTGTCTAGCTAGCACTACAGAAAGGAGTGAAAATAAAGGGAGTAGCATGTCGTGGCAGCTAATTTAAAATTCAACGTTTCTAAATGCTCAACAAACATCAACAAACACACAAAGTGTCTGCAGTTTGTCACACAGTGTGTCTGCTAGCTAAAAGGTCCAGCTGCTGTGTTTCCAGGAAGAGAAAAGTTCACTCAGAGATGGAGAAAGATGGAAGACAGAGCACAGGAGAGGAAGAAGAGAGGTTAGATTTACAGGTAAGGACTGCTCAGTGACATCTGATGAACTGGAAATTTAAAGCTTACATTTTAAAATCAGATCTTGGATCTGTAAATGATGTGAAGTTGATGTTTTTTTTATATTGTGAAACGTCCTTCAAAACAAACTGAGGTAGAATAACTTTGTGCTATTCATAATACTGCAGTTTAGTGCAGGATAAACAGGTTAGCTTGCTGTACTGTGGTGAGTTTACAGTAAAGCTCTGTGTTGACTGGTGCACAGCAGCTGTGGTGTTCATGGTCAGAGTTACAGGTTTCATCAAGTGTAGCAGAGATTAGTTTGAATTTAAGTTGATGATGCTGAGATTCATTCACTGAATTCAACCTTTATACCAACTGCATACAGTCGGTATAAAGACAGTATCTGAATTTGGTGATGTGCCTTATCACAAAGGTGTGATTACCTGCCTGAGAAAATATGGCAGTTCATTGAAAGTAAGACAGAAATGGAACAAGAGAGAAAACGAAATAGCTTGTTGTTTCTTTTTTCTGATATTGCATCAAAAAAGAAATTTGTAAATTTTCATCAAGTCAAAATGTTCTAATTTTCTCATTGATTAAAATATTTTGTTCAATACAGGTTAATCCTGTTTGGCCCGCAACTTAGACTGTAACAGGTAACAAAGACAGTGATGAGCAGTCAGGTTTCTAGCATTGCAGCTTTGCAAGAAAGCTTGTATGTGTGTCCTCATTAGGATAGGGATTTGTGTCAGTGTGTGGGACTGTGGCCTAAGGTTTATATTGTTAACTGACAATTGTGTGGTTATGTACATTTCAAGCCACATAAAATAATGTAACAAGTTGTGTAACAAGTTATGTTCTCAGGGAGTAATCAAGTAATATAATGCATTACTCTAAAAAAGTAATTAGTAATGGGTAATACAATACTTTTTCCAGTAACAACCCCAACAATGGTTTTAATGCTGTTACAAAATAACAACAAAGAAAAAAAGAAACCAGCTCCTCTATATTCTCATTTGTCAGATTTGTCACACAATGTGATGCCAGATTATATTCCATGTCACCGTATAATTGTGTTCCCTATTTGCCTGTTTATTTTCGATGCATGATCCCTTTGTTTGGGCTGGAGACTTGTCAGACCAGTCACCTTTTGCCAATATTGAAATCTGTCCTTCTGAACTTGCATTTGGTCTCTGAACATGGTTTTTGGGTCCTCTGTCATTTGAGTACTTCTCAATACATCTGCAAGTATTTTGTTCACCTTTATTTAAGTCCACAAAAGATAAAAATCAAACACAGAAAAAGAGACAATACAGGAATATAAGAAAGTATTCTGTGATGTGTGTAGAAGTTACACATGGCACAACTGATGTCCTTTCTCACTTTCAGTGCAGCGCTGTTCCTTTCACAATAGGTAGTATGTTCTCTCTTTTTTTATATATCTGTTTTCTCTGTACGTGGTTTTATTGCTTCTATTATTTTATTCTGTTAGTTCTACAGTGCTTTGGTCAACACTTGTTTTTAAATGTGCTTATAAATAAAGTGATGACAATATTCTGTGAAAGGTGGAATAATTTCCACCATTTTTCCGATTTAATAAGTAAGAAAAAAGTGTTACGGCTGCATGCCGTTCAACTTCAGCCTGAATGCAGCAGGTGCAGCTTTTAGTTCTTTTAAACCAAAATATATCATCTTAATTTGAAGTGGTTTGTTTGTTCTGAAGTTTGTTCTTTTGAGTTAACTCACTGTTCAGTAAATCTAGTTTAGTTCTTTAGTTTTAATATCTACTTCTATTGAGTTTCCACGTTAGGACTCAACAGTCAATGTTTGTTACATTTAACCGACAAAATAATTCACATTTGCAATAACACCATCCACAGCATTACCACACATGGTCATTCAATATTAAAATAAAATGTTTTAAATGTACAAAACTCAAAAAGCAGAAGGCTGAACAAACTCTTAAGACCTGTGCTCTGAATTTGTTACAGAGAGTAGGTTTAAAACCGATGGGTTGGACAGGAGTCAATTTAAAGGTAGTACAGTGTAACAGATACTAAGCTCATGTGGACTTTTTGTGAAGTTTTTCTGTCTTATTTTAGTTAAAATAATTAAATAATAATTAAAAATATGTAAAATTCTAAATCAGTTCTTAGACTTGGGACAGTATTGTGACTGGACTGCATCAACTAACCCACTGAGTCCATTAAAATAGATTAAAACTGACAGCTATGAGAGCAGTGGAAGCATGTTGGGGCCATTGTGAAGATGGCTCACATTACGTTAGTAACATTACAAAGCCCTTGGCCTGGCTGCACTGTCCGGCTCTCTGTTGCTAGAAATAATCCAGTCTAACTCTTACATCCTTTTCATTATTTAACAATTGCTTGATCCACACGATAATCAACACATTATTCAAATGATCAAAAACTCAGGCACAGACCTAGAATCAGCGTAACTGATACATATTTTACAGTTTGTGGTTGTTATGCACAATAGCAATTTATAACACACATCACAATTGTTACCTGTGAATACGTTTCCAGGCATGAATGTGAAGTGAAATTTGGTGGACAGAGTTTATTGTATTACCATGTATTCATCCAAGACCTTGACTGACTTCACGTCACACCTACTGCACATTATTAAACAATTCAATATAATGTTTAATCAAGTACTGGGACTCATTATTACAAATGGTGCAGTATTATGAGAAACTATGAAATTATCCTGAATTATTCTGCTAGTATCTCCAATATGTGGTAAGATAATGGCAGAAAATTTCAGCAGCTGACAGAAGCAATAGAAGAGTGTTTGCTGTAAACGACATACATAAAGTTTTTTTTAAGCCATCAGTTAAGAGACATGTCTGAAAGATATTCTGAAAGATTGATAACTGACTGCTACACGTTAGTTGTGCATACGTGTGTGTGTGTGTGTGTGTGTGTGTGTGTGTGTGTGTATCTGTTCTGAACAATCATTCTTTTAGCAGAAAATTAAAAAGGAGAACAGGAAGCTGTATGTATCTAATACATTCTTTTTATTTAAGATTACAAAACTTACACCACAAATGTTTAATTCTGAGGAAAAAATGAGACTTCAGTTTCTTGACGGGTAGCTCAGTGTAAGTCCTAGACAATTTAAGTCTGGGCCAGTTTCTCTGACCTTTTGAATTAAACATAACTTGGTTGAGCTACATAAGGTTTTCTGAAACCCAGGCAATGATATATAAAATATACAGTATCTACGAAGGGTATCAAATGGTCCTGTGTCGTAGCTTTACAGCACTTCAGTTTCTCTCTACCCTTTTATCTATATATGAAAAACCTGCAAACTGACATAACACTTTCATTATTTATATCACACATCATATTATAGGTGGTTATAGATGGCTTTCCAGATAATAGTAAAATGCATTTTTGTGCATGCTGAATGCACTCCAACAGGCATCTGACCCGCTAGCCTGTTTCGTTTTTTGAACTGTGAATAATCACCATTGTGTTTCATCCGGGATAGTGCCAGACATTATTTCAGAGAGTGGTCCAGATAATGACTTTGGGTTACTCTGCAGATAATTCCATGGCCATTTTCTCCACATTATCCATCAGTTCATTCATGTGTCTCCCTGTTTCAGACATTTTTCTCTGAGCTTTTTTTTCTCCTTTCTCTGCCTGTTGATTTTGGCAGAACAGTCCAGTGTCTTTGTGGTTCATAATTACCCGCCATATGACACAATCCTTTGTTAATTTCAGATTGTGGTAACTGTCTCTACATGTTGCTATTGTGGGGAGCCTGGTACAATTGGCAGTCCTAAAGTCGATTCCTTTGACAGCCTCATGAAAACAACAGGCATCACAGATTTGAAATCTAAGACCACCTGCCTCGTATAACAGCTTTTGGAGGGTTGTCGAGAGGCAGAGAGATGAAGAAAGTAGAGAGTGGTCATCACTTCAAGGGCTATTTTCTGGTTATGTCACAACTTAATCTTGTAGAGGTATTCTCTTGTGTGTGTTGATGAATACTTGTGTGGTTCTAAAGTCCTGTGCAAAAGTCTTGAATCACCCCTGATTTATTTATATTTTGTTTCCAAGGAGCCAGACTTTCTTGTAATTTTTTTGTTTAAAGAGGTCAGTAGTTCCTCAGGCTTTCTGAAGGTCTTTCAAAGTTTTTCTTTGAACACTGGCAGTTTTCAGCCCAGTCCATGTACCTGACCTATTTTCAGAGGGTGTTTTTTTGTTTGTTAAGCCATTTAATGGTGATCTATAAATCATTCATGCATTAAAAAAAAGCACCTGACTCAAGGGATGACCAGTGTTGTCTCTACACATAACAGACAATTTAGCAAAGAATCAATTTTAAATATCTTTAGGCAACATGTCTCAAAAGAACAAACTTTGTTCTTATTTCTTTAGTTGAATCCAAAGATAAGAGTTTGACAGGCATAAAATATGTGCCATGGTCCTGGGCCTTTTGCCCAGTGTTCTTGTGTTTTGAGGTTCTTTTGTAGTGAAGATCCTCAGTGTTTCTAAGTTTGTTTACGGTTTTGATTCTCTGTTTGTCTTAGCTTCTGAATTGTGTTCTTAGTTATGATTATCTGCATTGAGTTCCTGGTTCCCCTGTTTGGTCATTTCTGCGTGCCCCTGTTTTTCAGTGTCTGTTTTGTCCCTCTGTGGCATTATCCTTGGTCTTATGTGTCTTAGTCCTGGTCTTTGTGTTTTCTTACTCCCTGGTTTATTTTGGTGTGCCTTGGCTTTTGTGCGGTGTATTTAGTCTTACTTCCTGTGTTTCCCTCCCAGCTGTTTCCCATTGTCTCGTTACATGTATGTATATATATCGTTTCAGTTTTCCTGTGTCCTTTGTCGTGATGTCATCGTTGGTTTTCATCCTGCTGCGTGCCACTCTGTCTGAGTCCTGTTATCAAGTGTGTTTTCTAGTTTATGCTGCTGTCCCCGTCCAGTTTTTTCTGTTTAGTGTTCCAGCAATAAAGCTGAGGTTTTCTGAGTTTACACATTGCCTCTAACGGTAGCACCTGTATAACGGCTGCATGACCGCAGACACCTGTCTTCCCTGTTTGTTCTGCTGTTTGTATTCTTCTTGGATGGGTGTTCTGTAATGTATTTTTCATTGTATACTAGTGTACAATGATAATAAAGTTGCATCTAATCTAATCTAATCGAGTCCTGCGTTGGGGTCCTCAACCTTGCCTGCCACAGCAGTTCATGACAATATATTGCTCAAAAGAATTAAAGGAACTCTTTTTAAGATAAGATAAGATAAAACTTTAATGATCCCACGACGGGGAAATTTGCACATTACAGCAGCTCAGTACAGAGAAAAAATGAAAAGGATGAGTAAGAACAAATAACTAAACTAAAACTAAAATAGAATAGAATAAAATAAAATAAAATAGCAAAAAAAAAAAAAAATCCGTCTATAGCATCAAGTCAGTTAAACTTCTGGGATCTGGTCACTTAATTAGCGGGGGGGGGGGTGTTAATCAGTTTCAGCTGGTTTGGTGTTAATGAAATTAACAACAGGTGCACTAAAAGTAGTTTGTGCTGCAGTGGTTTGAATCATATCTAATAAATTACGATTAGATCATGCAAATAGTGAGTCTTCTTCAAACACAATAATTGTGGAGTTCCACAGGGTTCCGTGATAGTACCAATTCTATTTACATTATACATGCTTAGCGTAGGCAGTATTATTAGAAGTCATGGCATACAATTTCATTGCTATGCAGATGATACCCAGCCTTATCCATCCATGAACACAGATGACACACACCAATTAAGCAAACTGCACGAATGTCTTAAAGACATAAAAGCCTGGATGACCTTGAATTTCCTGCTTCTAAATTCAAATAAAACTGTAGTTATTGTATTTGGCCCTATCATATTGTGCTAAAAACTCCCTGAAAAGCCCTCAGTTGATCCAGAATGCTGCAGTGAGAGTACTGACAGGGACTAGAAAGAGAGAGCAGATTTCTCTTCATTGGCTCTTTGTGAAATCCAGAAATAATTTAAAATCCTTCTCATATACAAGCTATTTGTCATGGTACTGGGTCGGTGGCTCAGTGTTTTGAGTTTCTTTTGGTTAGCTCTGTTTTATTGTAATTTTTGGGTTGTTTCTTTGTGTTTCTTATGTTTTGTTTTGTTTTTGTTATTTCTGATCCTCTTTGTCACGTCTTCTGTGTTAGCTCTGCGTGTGTTATGTTGGTCACTTCCTGTTTTATTTTGGTAGTCTCGTGCTCCTTGTGTGTTGTGTTCAGTTTGCTTCCCCTCTGTCATCAGGTTCATTTGTTTCACCTGTTCCCTGTTGTTTCCACTCCCCCTGATTTCCTTGGGTGTATTTAAGCCCTTAGTTTTCCTCTGTTCTTTGTTCGGGTCCTCGTCATTTTAATGTCAAAGTTGACATCCCTGCTGCGTGTTTAGTGTTTTAGGGTTTCAAGTTTTGGATTTCAAGTTTCGGGTTTTCTTTGTGTAGCTGGCTCCTGACCAGCCTGTTTAATTTAAAGCATTGTTAATAAAATTTAAAGTATCAGTCCTGCTCTTGCCTGTGTCCTGCTCTGAGGTCCTCCCTGCCTAGTTAGCCACAGCAACCGTGACACTATTGAATCAAGCTTATAGTTAGGGCTGGATCAGGTGACCCCGAACCCTCCTATAGTTATGCTTCAATAGGCCTAGGATGCTGGGGGCTTCCCAAGATGCATGAGTGTTTCCTTCTTTGCTCATCACTTTTCACTATCTCCCACTCTAAATTTAATCAGTATTAATCTCTGCCTCTCTTCCACAGCATGTCTTATGTCCTGTCTCCTTCCCCTCACCCCGAACCAGTTGCAGCAGATGACTGCCCCTCCCTGAGTCTGGTTCTGCTGGAGGTTTCTTTCTGTTAAAAGGGAGTTTTTTCTTCCCACTATCACCTAGTGCTTGCTCAAAGGGGTTTGTTGGGGTTTTCTCTGTATTACTGTAGGATCTTTACCTTATCATGTTTAAAGCGCCTTGAGGTGACTGTTGTTGTGATTTGGCAGTATATAAATAAAACTCTGTGGGTTGATAATTTTCAATCTCCAACGATGTGGCATCCTTTCATTCCTAACACATTACCCAGTCCATATCCAGCACGATTTTTCTCCGCATTGAGATCTTATGTGTTTTCAAAGTGTTCCTTTAATTTTATTGAGCAGTGTAGTATTTTTACACTAAGGTTATTCCCTGACATTTATCTTACTATTATGACCGTAGCATATGTATGTATATATGTCTGTATGTACCCTTATTGTGTGGGCCAATATGTGTCCATATCTGTTTACTCTGGAGGGAGCTCTAAAACTTTGTGAAAGTAGTCCAATACAAGAAAGCCAAGTCCTGAAAGGTTGCAAAACACATTCCTCAAGTGCACCAGTAGTGGGCAGGTTAAAGCAGCATAAAGAGTGCCTGAATCAGACTAGTACAAAGGTACCAGCTGAGCCATCATCAGACAGTGGAATGGCGCTGAGATCAGCTGATCTAACAGGAATGTAACTATTTATTTGGCTACAATGGGACTCAGTGAGTAGATTACTAAAAATAAAATAAAAAACAAACAGTGAAACTGAATACTTTGTGGACTTGTGGTTGGATGAAACAAGATTATAGATGGTAATGTAATCTCTCAGAAACAGTGATGGTATTTTTCCACTATTTTTGACATAGAAAATAATAAAAAAACAAAAACAAATTTTAATCAATGATAATGAGCAGTTGATATTTATGGCATTCCCTATTCCTTTATAAATTACTTCCTGATAACTCCTGCTAAACCAAAATCTAATAACAACAGGGCATATTATCACTTTACAAGTTTTACAACAGTTTACAAAGATGAAAAGTGACTATACTCTGCTTCTTTTACGCTGTGTGCATATATTATCCAGACTGATAACAATCTTACCCCCCTCAAAGTTTACACGTGGAACAAATTTACAACCATGAATGCCTAATTAACTAGCTGCCATTTTTAGGCTTGTACAGTAAAAAACAGCCCATCTGGTGTCACAGTCTTCAAGGTTTGAGCAGAATACTAATCTTGTGAAATTCATATCCATCTCTGCAGCTCAATTGGTAGTATTTTGTCACACTGCCTACTTGCTGTTTCAGATGCAGCACAAAGGAAAAGTGGATTCAGGTCTAGAGAGAATATTACTCTGTGGAAGGCTAAAGCTGAACAGCCAACAGGTGTTCAAATAAAAGAAGCATCAGGTTTGATCATGTGCTGGCAGAAAGAGGCGAGTCTAAAAAAATTAGTCTCTCACAGCGAGGCTTAGCCATGGATGTTAAGACACACACACACAAACTTTGAACATGCATATACTACAAACCAATAAAGAGATAAATTCTTCCATATTTTCCCTCCAGAGTTTCTTTTAAAAGTCCACACATACATACACATCTATACAACTGTATTAAAATGATGTCCTGGCATGGTGCTCTCCTCTCAATCTTGGTGATGGTTTCATTTTTATCTCTGTTCTGGTGATTTATAGGGCCAACCGGCTGCTATTAGTTAGCTTAAAAAATGGCAGTGCACTGAGGAATACCACCCTTGATTGGACCAGACATGTTCCTCCACCTTCTCACTTTGTGCAGCCTAGAAATCTCAAACACATTCAGCAATACACACTTACATACACTATGAGCACGCAAACAATCCTGACGTATTCAATCCAGCCAATGATGTCATCTACTGTACTTTTTTTCTGGTATCAAGTTTTGTGTCAATGCCAATATGCAGCATGCTGACCTTGTATTTTTTTTTCTGTCCTGTGTTAGATAAATAGGTAATCAATAAGAAAAAGGATAACCATGTGACCATGAAACAGTCATAAGGCACTTTTAGTAATATTTATTAACACGAGCAGTCTCAACTGGCTAATGGAGCTAGGCTAGAGAGCTGTAAGAATTAATATGTTTGAAGCCTACCTTATTTTCTTTCACTTCATAAACACTGGAATTGTACTTTGACTTTTCAAATTGCTCATATTCTTTTCCATGTCTGTGTTTGGTGCTTGTGTTTGCCGCGTACCATTAGTGCCCCAAGGAGTCTATAATGTTTATCCTACCCACAGACCCAGTTGTGCAACAAGTTTATATAAAGCTTCTGGCTATGCAATATTTGATCTATACTGAGGGAGAGAGGCTAAGATGATTGAGGTGTAAGGACAGAGAAGAAAAGAGATTGAGATGAAAAACAAAGTTAAGCATAAAAGCAAAAACAGCCAGTGGAATATAGCCAAAAGTAGACGGTCCTAAGACAAATCCAGCAAACAAACAATTTAGATCCAGTAAGAATTACCACAAATGAAGGACATCAAGGAAGTGTGTGATGATTTAGTATGCAAGCAACAGATGATATGTACAAAAAGTTAAGAGGCAATAATGAATCTGACCAGTCAAGGAAAAAGGTTAAATTTCAGCCCACATTCAGAAGGAGAATGTAAGAATGGACAGCAATCAAGATGCTAAATTCTTGTTCAGTTTTAAAATTGATTATTACAATGAACCGAGTCACTTCCTATGTGGTATTCTGCCATACCTAACACTATAAATGTCTTAGAAAACTAAGCAAATTCTGTAATGTTTCAGTTGCCATCCCATTGAAAGATTTAGAGTAAACAAAGCGATTTATTTGACATGGAAATCTCACCCAAACCTCACTCACTTTCCAAAGGCTTTTCTACAAAGGGAATTTTACCCTTAAAATGGGCAGCTGCCATTAAAATCTTGGCCCTGTTAAGCTGCACAGGACTTCATATAGGACTGAATCAGAAAATTCATGTTCTGTCTGCCTTTTTTAGCCCTAAGCATTACATTGTATTCTGTAATATTATATTTACATCCCCTTATATTTACTGTGCATTGAATGTCTGTCAGCTCAGCTATCCAGCTCAGCCTTTGCTTCCTATACCACAGTTCCACAGTATTTGTTTTGCCAATCCTTTTTCCCCCTCTCTCTCTCTGCATCATTGTAGGGTCTATAAGCTATAAATTTGAACTCCACACAATAAAAATAGCTCTATTAATGTCAGCCTCAAGAGGGTAAAAAGCCTTAAATCGTCAAATGTTGTCTGTCACTGCCCACCAAGGTGACAAAAGCATGTCATGTGTGCATGGGTAAGCTCTTCCACTTTTCTCCAAGGTCACTACTAGTCCTTAATCAGGCAAACTGGGAGAGATAGATGTGCCAAAAAGAAAGGGGAAAAGGTGAAAGT
Organism: Archocentrus centrarchus; assembly: GCF_007364275.1. Lineage (NCBI taxonomy): Eukaryota > Metazoa > Chordata > Actinopteri > Cichliformes > Cichlidae > Archocentrus > Archocentrus centrarchus. Next base: position 4,019,882 of record NC_044354.1, read on the forward strand.
CAGAGCAAAGAATAAAGTACAAGTCCCCACTGCTTTGGAGTGTGGATGGCTTAAGATCTGTGGGTTCAAAAATCTGATAATCCTGTGATAACTTGATCAATTATATTCACTTCACTTGTCTCTGTTCAGCTGCACTCCAGGTATATGTGACTGATACAGACATGTAGAGTAAAACGGGGAGCAGAGGAAAGAAGCTACAGTAATGTGACAGATGCAGTAGAGACTTCCAAAATTTCTAACTGGGTGTAAAGGAAACACTAGAACATAAAAAGGGATAAACAAAATAATCTTTTCTGTGTGGAGGATTTTCAAAATTTGGAGTAAATTATCGTTCATAAACTACTGTACTGGTCAGTAGCACACCAGTGACATTAATTATATCAGTGACAAAAGTTACTGTCCTTTTATATGGAAAAAATGATCTTGCTGTTTTAGTGCTGTAGTGTCAGTTAATAATTTTCTTAATATTGCTTCTCTTTCCAGTCGCTCAATCAGAGCAGAGCGCTGATTGAATAGCAAACATCACGTGTGAGTCTCTGCACAGTTGTTTGTAAGGTTAAAATTCAGGATGCTTCACAAACTGAGGTCTTGAAGGTTCATACGCAATGTCAGCACAAAGGATACACGAGTGAGTGTGTCAGTTAAAGAGAAAGACGGTGAGAGAGGATGAAGGAAGAGAATGTATGTGTGTGCAGCTATGCTAGCATGTCCTTGGTGCCCTCTCCCCAATCAATCTCAGCAGGAAATCTTGGGTTAGCCCCGCCCTTCTGCCAAAGCTAAATGAATTAATATTAATCAAGCATTGATTAAGGCCTTAACACTGACCGACCATTATTCACAACACCATCTTATCTTCTATTCATCCTTTTCTGTCTATTTCCCGACCCTGTCCTCATTCCATCCAGCAGATTGTCATTCTGAATTCACCATTTTTATTTTCTTCTTTTTCATCTTACTGTGTTTTTGGTGCTGCTTGATCCCTACTTCCCTCTTTTCTACGATGTTTCACAAATTACTGAATCTGTGTGTGTGTGTGTGTGTGTGTGCGTGTGTGTGTGTGTGTGTGTGTGTGTGTGTGTGTGACAGGAGTTTCTATGTTGTGCTGAGGCAGGTTTTTGGCTGGTAGTTGGATGTGACTGGTCCCTTCTGGGGATCCTTGGGGATCCAGATTGTCTGGCCTTTGTTCAGCCATCTGAGTGTGTCTTAGCCTCTAGCAGCTGGTTTCTGGTTTATTTGTGCTGTCAGGCACTTATGGAGGGCAGTCAACTTCTTTAGCTAGTAGGTGTGAATCATGTCAGGGCCTGGTGCTGTCCAACTCTTCAAATGTGAGACTTTTTCTTGAATATCTGCCACTGTGATGGATACTGAAGCCTGTTCAGGGAAGTTGCTGCAGTCTAAAAACTCCACTAGCCACTGAGCATTGCTCTTACAGTATGTGTTGATTCCTTTTCCCATATGCTCTTCCAGGATTGCTCCATCTCCAGCCTTGGTGAAGGGGCTGTTCTCATTTTATTCCCCTGCCACTGAGAGTACGCCTTGGATGGTTCACTGGAGAACATCTGGTTTATTCTCCAGGCATCTATATCTTTGGTATACTTCTTCAAGTGGTTAGCCATGGCAGTTTCAATGGTCTCAGATAGAGGGACAGCTTGTTGTACTTCTTAGGCACCCCTTTCTTCATCACACCTTTCTGCAGCTCTGATAGCTGGCTAACTTTCCTCTGTGTTGCCTTGATCTTAGCCTCTAGCTGTCTTTTCCATGGAGGGTACTGCTATTTGTGGCTGTTAATCTTATAGCCAAGCATCTCAAGGATCACTGTTGCCATGGTATACGGGTTGGTTTCAGTGATGGTGGTGCTGCATTCACATCTTCTAGTAGACTTTCAGAGGGTACTTCACGTAGTCTTGGTAATCAGGCAAATGGATTGGTGGTTGCAGCTTCCCTAGTGGCCTCTTCCTGGTTCTCATTTGCCTGTGGGATTCCAAGGTACTTAAGGTACCTTAAGTCACCTTTCTTTCCCATTGAACTTGAGCAGGTCATCTTGACCATGTCTACAGGCCTAAACACAATGGGGTGTTGCTGTGGATTTGGCTGATTAGATATTTGCATTAACAAGGTGATGAGCAGGGGCACCTAATGAGGTGACCGGTGAGTGTATTCATGTATACATATCCTTCAACTTTATTCCTGGCTCATGCTTGGTTCCATTACAATTTCCGTAATACTTTTATAGTCAACTATGTATTAACCATATTTCTGATCCTTTTATCCTCTTCTGCTTTACCAGAACACTCCCACTAATCCCCATTTTCCTCACAATTCTTTTTTATTTACTAAGTGCATCCAACCACCCTCTAGAGATCCCATGGAATGACATGTTAAAAAAAAAGCCAAAGCAAAAGAAAAGGAATGAAAAAATAAGAGCGAGAGAATGAAGTAAAGCACACTGAATGAGCGAGGAATAAAGAGAGATGGAAGCAGGATGTGGGTAAATCAATAAAACACAATAGGCCATTGTTCTGACATAACATTACTCACCTGGGCAAAGAATAGGGGAAAGACAAAGGTTGGGATAAAAAGGAAGAAAGACAGAAAATGAAAATAAGGAAAGCCAACATTAAAGCAACACTAACAGGTAAACTGAAGAGAAAGTTAATCTGCCAAAAACATCAAGACAGAACAAACTTTTTTGAAGAATAAAATATGCACAAAAGATCATTTCTGACCACAAACAACGTTTGAAAGCAAAGTTCAAATATATAGTTTGTAGTAATCGGTCATGAGTATAACAAGCTCAGTCTGTGGGAAGGATACCAGTTACTGATAAACAAGTTAGACTGCTAAATGCCAAAATAAAAATAAATAAAAGTTGAGCTTAAAGTACACTCCTCAAATAAATAAATAAATAACACTTTTTAATCAGATTATACCATCACATCAATTAATGGTCTGGGATATTAATCTGTTCAGCTGAGTAGCAGTGAGGGTTGTTAATGTGTTTCAGCTGCTTTAACCCTACAGTATAACACCAGGCTATCGCTGCTGATGCACCTGTGACCTGCCCTTACACACTGTGAAGAGCTGGTTAACACCGAGCATATCACCGCTGAGACGTCTGATCAAACGCACTTTGAATTACTGCAATTACGCGACCGTTTCTCTTGTCAGAAAAATTCAGTTTAGAAAGCTGAGAAATTGCGCTTCACACCCAACAAAGAGTTATTATGGTAATTGTTGCTGAAAGTCCGTGAACAGTGGCACTTTTGAAGTATGCCGTGTCCCCGGCGACACCTTCGGCTTTATAGGGTCAACAACAGGTGCACTAGAGGGGCAACAGTGAGACAACCCCCAAAACAGGAATGGTTTTACAGATGATTTTTTTTTTTTCACTAGTTTTGCATTTGGCTAGTGTCAGTGTCAGCACAGTCTCAAGAACATGGAGGAGAATTCAGTAGACAGTCTAGAAGAGAACCACAGAAGCAGGGCTGCACTTGTAATCTTGTGTACCGGGTCCTCAGGGGCCGATGCTGTTGGACTTTTTTTCCTTCCCTTTTTTTTTTTTTTTTTCTTTTTTAAGAGACTAACCCACAATTTAGAGGGGGTGGCCCACTGGCCCATCTTCAATATAGACACCAAAGCATTTTAGATATTTAGGTTAAAGGTGTGTTGAAAGGCTACATAGTAGTTTGAATCTGTAGCCTCTATGCTGTGGTTAAACATGTTTTAAAAAGCACTCAAAACAAGTGAAACAGCAGATTTTAAAACCGCTAAATGATAAGTAAAAGCTTTGCAATTTAAGCATTACTAAAGTAAGTGTAAAAAAGTATAAAAGTATTATCAGCAAAAGGTATGCCCACATTGAATAAGGGTAAGACAGTGTCAAATGCTTTTAAGACATAGTTGAGGGCCGGTCTAAGCTAAAAATGCCTGGGCCAATTTTTTGTCCCAGTCTAGCCCTGCACAGAAGGTCCTTGACACATCAGCAGGACTGGTATCTGCTCCTTTAGACGTTAGATTAAACTCATTCTCATTGTGAGCACAAGGCACACAACGAAATGATCGTTCCAGATCACTCGTCCAGAGACGAGCATCTGCGGTCATGCAGCCAGAGTCCGGCGCTACTGTTAGGCAATGTGGTTTAAGTGTCTTGCCCAAGGACACAATGCAGCGCAGGGACAGGGGCTCGAACTGGCAATGCAAATGCCTACCCACTGCGTCACTGCCACTTTGTCCAAGAAGGACTAGAATGTTTGCTACCAGAACCCGTTTAAATAAGCTCCAGCAGGCCACTGGTGTATTTCTGACCAAGCAATCAGAAACACACCTCCTGAGGCCTGAGGGCCCCACATCCTCTAGTGGGCCCTTTGCTCACTGCCCGGTATTTGCCATAGAATACCAGAATTGGCAGGTCCACCACTGATGGCTTGTGCTTTTCACAGATGAGAGCAGGTTCACCCTGAGCACACATGACACGCATAAAAGGGAATGGAAAATATTATCCTGCCTACAACGTCATTCAGCCTGACCAGCTTGGTGGTGGTTCAGTAATGGTCTGGGCAGGCATATCCATGGAGGGATACACAGACCTCTACAGGCTAGGCAATTGCACCCTACTATTAGGTATTGAGAGGAAATCCTTGGACCCATTGTGAGACCCTATGCTGATCCTGGCCTCATATGGCGAGAGTATACAGGCAGTTCCTGGAGGATGAGGGAATTGATACCATTGACTGCCCCCCCACCTTCTCCCAAACTCTGGGACATTATGTTTCAGTCTATCTGATGCCACCAGGTTGCACTCAGACTGTCCAGGAGCTCAGTGATGCCCTGGTTCAGATCTGGGAGGAGATCTCCCAGGACACTATCCGTTATCTCATTAGGAGCAAACCATTGTCAGAAATTCATAGAAGCATGTGGGGGGCATACAAACTACTGAGTAGCATTTTGAGTTGCTGCTATGACATTTTGGTAAAATGGACTAGTCTGCCGCTTCATTTTTTCACTTTGATTTTTGGGGTGTCTTTGAAGGTAGGTTGATAATTTTCATTTATATCAAATGATGTGGCGTCCTTTCATTCCTAACACATATCAGTAGATAGATATCCCCCCATGTTTTTTCAAAGTGTTTCTTTCTTTAATTTTTTTGAGGAGTATAAAATTATGTTGTCTGGATTATCAGTTACAGCAGATGACTGTCCCTTCCTGAGGCTGGATATGCCAGAGGTCTCTTTCTGTTAAGAAGGAGTCCTTCTACTGTGCCTTGAGGCTAATTGAATTGCATTTATTTGTAATATTTAAAAGTGTCAGTAAGAATAAAGTAAATAACTTTATAACTGAGGGCAGTGAAAGTCATGGCACATAAGCTTGTGAAAGTTGGCTAATCCAAATGGCTCTGCCAAAATTTTGTGGATAGAATTTTGTTATGGCCGACACGACCAAAGTAAAACAGATGGACTCAAAGGCAGAACTGACACAGACAGCAGGAATGAATGTCTCTTTTCAATAGTTTATTTGCACAGTAACTACAGAGACATGGGGAGAACCTTAGGGGGTTTATTAACACAGGTAGGATGAAGAGGAGTGAGGTCTGGGAGAGAGGAAACAAAGGTTAGTCCCGGGAATGTATTCCAAAGAGTCCACTGAGACTTTCCAGTGAGAAGACAGAAGATTTAATCAGCTAGGCTTACTTGGCTATGTTGGTAGGTGGAGAAAGGGGTCAAGACACTCACTGGCTTCCACTTCCAAGAGAGTTGAGTTGATGGAGGGTGGCCAGGCAGGCAAGTGGTAAGGGTGGGTATCCGATTTAGCTCCTATGCTAGCGGCTAGGTCCGTGAGAATAGGTGAGTCCAAGGAATCCGCTTGACAGCAGATGGAAGAGTCCTGGAAGGCCAGGGAAAAAGAAATAAGTACACAAGGAGCAATGTCACAAAAGAGTAACAAGGTAGGCCTGTTTACCGCATGAGAGACATAGATAATCTTGCGAAGCCTGGGGGGCAGGAGCCGGGTTTTTTAAACTGTGGCTGATGAGGCTGACGAAGAACAGGTGGTCCTGGCTGAAAAACTCCGGTCTTCACCTCTCAGGGGTGGAGAATACCTGCCAACCTCAACCTGGACCTCGACAGGGTGAAAACAAACAAACCAGTGGCATCTTATGACAAACGCTGGCTCTGGAATTTGTGGTATGAGTGTGGTATGGGTGTGCAAGTATCTAAGTAAATATACAAATTTTGGTTTGCAGGGTATACTAAATGGAGGACATGAATAAAGATAAAAATCCATGTACTGTAGTTGATGGGTATACATACTATTTCACCCCTAGTCTGAGCACACCTTCAAATTCACCAGCTATCTTCAGGTTAGCTGCTTAAAATTAAAAATTATTATTAAGTTGCTTCAACTTAAATTATATCAGAAAAGTTCATGATTGATAGGTCACTTTGACTGGCTTTTTTGTATGTATTTTGATTCTTTTATATGGTCCAGTGTTCAATTGAATACTCTACCTTGAAAGTGATTTTGGCAGAAGAACGTGATTGGTAAACTGCTTAACTTTTCTAACCTTTAGTAAATCTTTCTTAAACCCATCAAACTTTCCTATTTCAAGGGATGTTTTTGTTAGACCAGGCATCACCACAGTTTTTTCCTTAATGTTTTTTCCCCTTAGTGAAGCATGATACAAGCCATTTATCAACACAAAGACTTAGAGACCCCAAAAAGCCCGGGCACTCTGAGCTGTCATTTGGTGCATAAGGACCTTATGAATCATACTTAATCTGGCCTTTCACCTAGAACCAGTTTGCCTTAGGAGACCCTATCAAGTGTAAATTACCCCTGACAACATAGCTCCTAGGATCACTAGGGCAAATAAACCCTTCCAGCACAGTAAGTGTTCAATTCAATTCAGTTTTATCTATATAGCGCCAAATCACAGCAACAGTCCTCCAGCTCAAACTTGGGTTGTTTGCGGCTGACTGTGAAGAGGCTGGGAGAATTAGCACCTCAAAGTCTGAGGCCATGGTCCTCAGTTGGAAAAGAGTGGAGCCCCCAGTCCAGACTGAGAGACAGATGTGTCAGCAGTGATGTGGACTCTGTACTGGTCTGTTGTAGTGAAGAGAGAGGAGAGTGTGGAAGCAAAGCTGTCAATCTACCTTCTTGACGTAACCTATAGAAGGGTGGCTGGGCTGTCCCTTAGAGATAGGGTGAGGAGCCTGGTCATTGGAGAGGGGCTTGGAGTACAGCCACTACTCCTCCCCATCGAAAGAAGCCAGCTCAGGTGCTTTGGGCATCAGTGCAACCTGAGAGCACAGAAGAGATTACATCTCTCAGCAGCTTGGGAACTCTGGAGAGAGAGGTCTGGGCATCTCTGTTTAGACTGCTACCCCCATGACCCTGTCGAGGTGGTAGAATATGGATGGATGGATGGATGGATGGATTCAATTCAATTTTATTTGTATAGCGCCACATCACAACAAACAATCACCTCAAGGTGCTTCGTATTGTAGGTAAAGACCCTACAGTAATACAGAGCCAGCAGTCTGAGAGTGAAGTGCTCTATTTGGGAGATATGGTACTATAAGGTGGGGCCTGATTATTCAAGACCTTGTATGTGAGTATTTTAAATTCTATTCTAGATTTAACAAGGAGCCGATGGATGGATGGATGGATGGATGGATGGATGGATGGATGGATGGATGGATGGATGGATGGATGGATGGATGGATGGATGGATGGATGGATAAAAACTAAACTGTTGGACATATAAGTGCTTCCTGCAATGTAAAAGTGTATAAACAAAGTGTATAAACATGAAAGACATGTCATTTACAAAAACTTTTACATTGTTGCTTTTGAATGTATGATCTTGTGGATAAGTTGGATAAAAAAAAAAAAGTCTAAGAACTAAATCTTAAGAACAGAACTTCAATTAATACAGAAGAAAGAACATATTTTGTTGTAGAAAATGGAGAGGCTCCAGCACCCTTTTGATCCTGAATTCCTGAATTAGATAGGTGGAAGAAGATGGATGCATGGATGGATGCATGGATGGATGGATGATAGATAAAATTCTTGGGCACAAACCTACACCTAGACAAGTAAGCAGAGGTCACATTTTTATTCTGTATACTTGAATGTGTTGCAAAATGCACAGTTTTACAGAAAGAGTTGTGCAGATTCAGAAAGCATACATGTCAGTGCAGCTACTTTGATAGCCTGGAGATTCAGTCATGTCTCATTTACACCCAGTATCAAAATGTTATAGGTACCTGAAAATCTTTCACAGAAAGTACAAAAAAAAAAAAAACTTTATCCAAGGTGAAGATCCACACAGCAGCCTATGCATTAAATATAATTGGCTCTCAGGCAAAAGCACTATGCACTGAGGTGTAAATGTTAGTTACACCGCATGTCTAGCTCATCTATGCGTGGGATAAAAACATTACCATGAATATTATCCACTGAATATTGACAGCAGATAATATTCACAATGCTAATATCAAAAATAGACTTGAGTTAGTTGGAAACCAAAAAAATAATACATAAGCCAGAGGAGGTCATGAAAATATTTTACTGGAGACACAATACCTTCTGACCGATAGGCCTATCGTTTACACTGATGATAACTAATTCACACATGCCTGGTAGGCCGACTCTCAGTTCTTGCATTTAAAAGTTAAGTGAAAAAAGCTTGGCTTAATAGACTTTTGTTTAGCTTAATAGACTTAATTATCACAGTTCTATCATTAAGACACGGGAGCATCTGATGGGTTGCAATTAATATTCCATTGAATTAATATTTAGATGTGCACAAGACAGTTTTAGCTTTTATAATTTCAGCTGTATCCCCGGTGTTCCAAAAGTAAAAGTGAAATATAAAAACAGAATTCTTAAGAGTATTTTCTTACTGATGCTCATCAGGGAAAGATGACTTTAGGTACTGCTAAAGCACTTTAGATCCTCCTATCAGCACACGCAGGTCTGCAGAATAAGTGAGCGATGTATCCCGGTAAGAAGTGAACCCCCCCTCAGAGATTAACTTAACTTAACTTATCCTAAAACTATTAGAAAGAACTTCCAGCTTAAGAATGATTTTGAAAAAGTCTGAGAGCAACTCTCAAGTGACACAAACCTTTAGCTCAGTGAGAAGGTGTGGCTGGCCCTGTTGCAAGGAATGACACAAAAGATGTGAATGGGTGTGTTTTTTGACTGGTACTGTATATACTGTACATGCATAGACTATAATCATAGTAAGATTTTCTGCAAGTAAAAATAATTTTCAATCAGAGAACTTTTTTTTCTGTCAGACTAATCTGATCGTGTCATTGCTCTTAGTCAGTGAAATAAAACGCGTTCCCTTTCTTTGCTGTGGAACTTAAATCAAAACTCGAGACCTTAAACTTGGAGGGGGAAATGATTTAGTCTAGAAAGCAATGTGCTTCTGTGCACAGCTGAAAACACCAACGAGCCAAAATCAGGCAGGTATGGAAAGAGGATGAGCGATGTAAAGTAACAAAAGCTTGTTTGGCACAGCAGAGCATGCAGATATTAATTTTGCTTGCTTAAGTTGTCAGACAAGACAGGTTTAAGAAATAAATAAAAATAAATAAATAAAGCAACAAAAGCGACCCTTCTTTTTTTTTTCCTTTTTGTCAAAGAAGCCCACTTTCACCTTTTGTCTGTTTTTTTTTTATTTTATTATTTCTTTCCAAGCACTTTTCTTGTGCATGTGTTCCTTCTGCTGCAGCAAAACTACATCAAATGATTTATAAGCATGGCTGCCTCCTAAAATGGAACCTAAAATCCCATTAGCCTCTTCCAAGGAGGTACCTTTTACTACTCACACAAACGCATACTGGAGAGTCACACATCCACCTTTTTCATCAAATGCATACATATACCCCAAGACAGATAACTCACACGCACAGAAACAGATATGTACACTTTGCCATCCTCTGTAAATGCCACCACCTTTTAATTCTAAAGTCCCAAAGTTACTTTATTCTCCACATATGCAAGATCACCACCTTAAACATACAAACGACTTTAATGTCTAAGTGATCATATACCTTGTGGTGAAGCCTATCTATATCTTAATTGGTAAAGAGAAGTGATAATGGACTTCTATGCATCTATAACGCCTGTAGAAGGACAAACAAACCAAAAAAAAAAAAAAAGATCAATAACTCCAGAATGATGAAGATAAATAAATTGGAATAAAAATTAAAAAAAAAAAAAATCAAAAACCAAAGAAAAAAAGAAGCAGAGAGTGATACCTCAGAAAAAGAGAGAAAAAATCAAAGATAAATCAGTTCCAGTGGTTGCTTCCTGAAAAGTAGTTGGCTGTCTGGAGATGGATGGTATCCCAGGACCAAACGCAACACCACTGCAATTACTGAGCTGTAATTTTACTGTCATTGGTGCTTCTGGGTCTCACGGTTTTGGAAGAGAGTAGAAGCAGATGGACACAGAACAACCTAAATACAAAAAGCTCGGCCCAACAAACAGCTAATATGTGAATGCAGGTGGCAGGGTTTTTAAAACGTGCTTTAACTGTGAAAGCTGCAATTTTCAACTAATTTTAAGACGATATGCATAAGTACCTTTTCTTTGAGTGGACACAGTTATTTTTGAGGAATAAATGGAAAATCTCTGTTTGTGCTAGGCAAAAAAAAAAATAATAATAATAATTTTGCATTCACCAATTCAGGAACAGAAGACCCAAGCAATAATATACTGATTTGCTCAGTTCTACACTGTTAAAGCCATAAGCTAGCACCAATCAATAAATCTGGTTAATGTGAGTGTATTTTTCCAAAAGCATTAGCTTTATTTTTGTGACAGCAGAAACCTGAAGCTCAACAATTCTGCTTGAGCTGGACTCCTCTGCAGCGATGGTCACCTAACAAGCTGCTCAGTGGAGAGAGAGTTCTCACATTGTGGTTTTTGAATAGTTTAGGGACACTATAAGGGACAGGTGTAACAATGAAATTGCATAAGGTCAGCTCAGTCTAACTGACAAGGGAGAAGCTAAAGATGAAGAATATTGTTTTAATAGTTCTACTATTTTAACTTTATTATAACTATTATTATACAGTAACTCTTTAAAACAGTTAAAAGGAAGAGCAGGATAAATCAACACATAGCTAGCTGAACATTTAAGTTTTACATCTGGGAAAAAAACAAAATAATCAGAGATTCTCAAGTCTGTAAGGGGGTCAGTTGGGACCTGGTGGGCTTTCAGCACACTGATAGACGTCCTAACTACAAAAGTGGGAGAATCTGAGTGCAAACTGTTGCATCCTTTGAGGAATTTGAAACAATAAATCAGAGAGCAGCCTCAGGTCTAACCTAACCCGCCAAATGGTTCATTACCCATAACCATCTGAGAAGTTGTCCTTGGGAACAGGCCACTCTTACTACTCCCCCCAACATAAATCGTGCTCACGAATACACTATTTCTTTATAAAAGGCTCAATCACACATCGAATCACTGACCCATTTATGCATGCTGTTGCCATCTGTGATTACACTCTTATTTTTGTTAACTTGTATTCACGAATGAAAAGATGTACTAATTAAAGAGTTTCTTCTTTTTTTTCTAAAGGAATGGGACTAATTTGTAAAGGCTTTTTAAAACTGAATGAATATAAGCATTTAGATTTTTGGAAGCTACAAAAGTTGTTGTTAAAGGAACAAAAGTATCACACAGTGCAGCTTTAAGCGGAGTCATAACCTTTAATCAATCTTTGTGTTTGTCAGTACAGAACTTCCTAACATTATTTTGTGCTCACAACACAATGTGTCAGTAGTGCGTGGTTTAGATTAAAATACAATGGATGCCACATCGTTCAAAACTTTGTTTTCCTGGTTGCCATGGTGACACTTTCTCTGCTGAAAATATGTGTTTCTGGTATGAAATATGTTTAAAGTTGAAATACTTTAATGCTCGCAGACACAAACGAAAAAAAAACAAAAAAAACAATTTGTGTCCGCGATCATGAAAAATAGATTCATTTTTCTGTGACAATTTCGAGAACTGCCTCGAGAGCGGGCCGCATCGGGACTCTGTGGAGGAGAAGGGGGCGCTTGGACATGGACGTTGCAGTAGTGGGAGAAATCTGAGGAGATTTAAGCTGATTGACAGAATTACAGATTACTTTATTATTTTTAAGCTTAGTACACACATACATTTAATTTAATACCTAACATCTAAAAAAAAAAAACTAACACAAAAAGGCAGTTTATGTTGTTGGCTGGTATATTTTTTCAGCTACAGCTGACATTAGCTGATGAGTTGCAGGTTAGCTGCTTCTCAAGGTAACCTGTTTGCCAGAAGCAGAAGGGGCTCCATACACACTCAGTTTGGCCAGCACCTCACACATAGGAAGAATACGTATTTATTCAGACAATAATGAGGCTATTTTTTATTAATGATTTTGTTGAATTTATGGTTAACATGTATCATTTCTTCTCCAGATACCAGACAGGGGAGAGTGCTGCAGAGCCTGGCATTACTGCTGAGAATATAACCTTTAAATTTTATAGATTTTTTTTTTCTGATTGCTTAAACTTAATGTACCAGGACAAAGACAATTTGCATAATATCCATGAGCATTTCCCACATCCATCATTTGGATATAGACTTATTAGCCAATATGATCAATCTTACTGTTGTACTAGATTGAGATTGTTTTCCTTTATATAAATTTATTTCAACAAGAGATTAATGAATTTGTCTGAAAATATTGTATCACAATTAGCGCAAACTGAGGCTGTTTTTTAAAAATAATTCAAAGAAAATTTTGTTGATGCAAGATCTGGAGAGTGTGTCAAGGCGGGTGGCATAGCAGGCAGAGTCTGCACCCAACTGTGGGACTCTGTAGGCAGGCGTAAAACAAAAATGACTTTATTTCTGGGTTCAAAAACAGAATGCAAAAAAAGAACGCAGGCCAATAATCCAAACATAAAGAATCTTTGCAATGAGGAACAAGAGGAAAACACAGACAATTTAATACGCACCAAGGAATGAGATAATAGGACACAGCTGGGCAGGACCCACAGGAAGCAAAATTAAACCCAACATACAAGAACCAAAGACACTATCAAAATAAAACAGGAAGTGGAAAACACAGAGACCAAGACTAATACACGTGAACTTCGCACAAGGACAGAAGATAAACAATACAAGAGACAGACTAACACAGTAGTAAAAAAACACCTGCTCAACCCCAAACACAAAGGGCAAAGACAAAACTCCAACACAATAACTCAAAATGCTGGGCAAAAGACCCAGGACCACGACAGAGGAGTGCAACTGAGTACAGTCACAATATAAATGTGTGTTTCTATACATTTATAAATCAACCCAAGCTAGTTTTTGTATTTTTATTTTCTATTTTGACAACAAATGTTTTAGTGGAGAACGAGATCATTAGTAGTCATATATATGTGATTACAAAAAAGCGCATTTTCAACAAGTGCAAACTTTTTGTTTCTTCATACAAGCAGTTCCTTCTAACATTCACACACATTTATACTCTGACAGTTGCATCAGAGAGCAACTTGGGGTTCAGTATCTTGCCCAAGGATACTTTGGCATAGGAATCAAACCACCAACCTTCCAGTTCGTAGATGACCTGCTCTACCTCCTGAGCCACAGCCACCCCTACATCTCCTCATTACACAGATGGTGCTGTCTCTATTCTGTTGTGTGCGTGTGTGTATAAACATAGTTTCTAGTAGACTAAATTAAAATGCTGCATTTCTACCATCTATGACCTGGAGACATTGGCTGTATCAAGGTGTGAAATGAAATTGTTTTTTTGTTGTTTTTTTTCCCTCTGGAGAATCTAAAAATAATGCCAAGAGAACAAGCAGCAATGTTTGTTTTTAACAACTGACATTAAAAGTGGATGGCTGGTGTGTGTATGTGTGTGTGTGTGTGTGTGTGTGTGTGTGTGTGTGTGTGTGTGTGTGTTAGAGAGAGAGAGAAGAGACTGCAACTGAGGAAAGAGAAGACGACAAACTGATCCAAAACTTAAAAGAGCTGCGATAGGCTCACCACACAAAGCATCGCTTGTCTCTGTCAAGGCAGCACACTGGACGACTGCGGGGCTCCTGGGGGATTCAGCCTGGCTGTGAATGTAAATAAGTCTTACAGTACAGAGCCACAGCGCAAACCTGAAGGTATGATAAGATAAAAAAAAAAATGTGTGTACAGAAACATCAAGCATAGCAATGAAAAGTAATTTTCACCTAGAATGGTCATGTAGAGATGGCACACATACACACACACACACTAATACATTTAGGCAGGGGCTCGGATGTTATTTGTATTGGCTATTTGTAAGGCCACCAGAGACATGCAGGTTCACACAGGCATGCACACAGAGGCACACAGTTAGCGCACATGAACCAAACACCACTGCAGCACAAATTTACACCTAGTAAGAATTTGACAAGCTCAGTAGAGAAATTTGCATTCTCAGATATTCATACTGTCAAAACAGAGATTCATGCACACAGTGATGAATCATATAGTAAGGGCAAAGACACAAGAAGGTGTGAACAGAGTTTTTGCTTGCATGCACACACTCAATAACAACAGAAGACCACACTGAGGAATGCATGGAAGCATAAATACCTCAGCAACAAATCCTTTAAGGCTTAAAAGTTGCAAGGTAGAGCATACATGGATCCGACTTTTTCAGATCTGATTTTCCAGCACATTCCACAAATACTCACTCAGATTGGAATTTACAAGGCCAAGTTAACACCTTTAATTTTTTTTTTTTGTCATATCATCAAACCATAGATATACATTTTTTGCAGTGTGACAGGGAGATTTAACTTGTCAAAAAAGGCCTCTGCCCTCAGGAAATACCATGTCTACAATACAGAGTGCACAATGGTGGGCGGTAAAATGGAAACCACATACCAGCAGCCAAGGTTATTCAATGCATCACTGGTCAGAGGATCACACCACATCTGCCAGCTCTTTCTTTTAAAAGTGGATTGGTCTGCAGCTGCACAGCTCCGTACACAGCACGTTCTTTGCACTGTGTCCTGTCATAGTCCCACAGTGCCTCGCCCCTGGGTGCCTTTGCCCTCTCTCTTTCTCTTTCTCTTTCCTTTTTTCTCCTTCTCCTCTTTCCATCCCTCATGAGTGTATGGCAGGCTCACCTTCCTTCCAAGCAGGAGGCGTGTCCTCACCTGTTCCTCCTGAACATGCTTGCATACTTACCTGCATACATGCTGTCATAGTCCCGGGTCTGCGACCTTTTTTTCCTTAATTTCATGGACTTTTTTTTAGTTAGTTTATTTGCCTTCGTGATCACTGCTTAATTTTTCTTATATTGTTTCATGTGTTATGTATTCTTAGTTTAGTTCCCAGTGGCTTTAGACTTTAGTTCTCCCTGTTTTTTCCTTAGTGCTCCTCCTTATTGTGGGGATCTTTTGTGTCTGTTTTCCTCAGTGTGTCTGTTTCTCTGTGTTGTGTCTAGTCTGCATTTCTGTCTACTCACTTCCTGTTTTATTTTGCCATCCCCGTCCCATGTGCCTTGTGTTTTGCTTTACTTCCTTTAGAATGACACTTCCTCTGTAGTGTCATTCTGTTCACCTGTTCCACCCCAGCTGTCTCCACTCTCTTAATCACCCTCCTGTGTATTTATTGTCTCAGTCTTCCCTTTGTCTCTTATCAGAGTTTTGTTGTCTTTGTGGCTGTGTTTATGTCTATGTTTGCTGTGTCTCCAGTGCGCCCTTGTTTTCCTTCCCCAGTGTAGGTTTCATTTCCTGCCTTGGTTGTTTTTGTTAACTTTGTATTTCCTGTCTGCCTGCTTCTGAGTCCTGCATTCAGGTCTTCACTTTTTTCACACACCACAAGCTCTGCTTTCATCAGCTGTGACACATACTTGCATTCCATCCACTCATTACCAGCACATAAGAGGACTGCTTCTTTATCCACTCTTTACCAGATTGTTATGGTGTTAGAAGTGATAAGTCATCTAGGCTCTGATAGCCTTTCTAGTTTGTTTGCTTTTCAGTCCCAATACAACAATTAATTTAACATAATTCAGTGGGCTGAAAATATTATTTGAATGTCTGAATATAGTCTGCCAAAGTAACAACTATGATGACAGATAACACTTTAACATTAGTTCAAGCTGAAGATCTGGCATCAGTCATGACTGAAACATTACTTTCAGCATTATATGAGCTACCTGGTTATTCTTGGTTGCTCTGAACGGACTGTGACAGGGGGCTGTGTGTCTGTGGTGTGGGTCTTTCCTCCTCTCTTCAATTCTTTTGCTGCTGGTTCTGGGACAATACTCTGTTTTTGTGGCCTTTTGTGTCTTTATATAAGTCGGTGGTTTCATCACAGCAGAGGATTTTTCGTCCAACACACATCACTGTTTGCAGCATTTTCATTTACAGCTGTAAAATACCTCTCCATGATGCTCCACTTTCTGGAGCCTACATGTGTCTGTTTGGTGCAACTAAGTCGCGTGACTGCAGGACAACTTAACACAGCAGAACAGGGAGGAGGGGACTGTCAAAGTGTGCCTGCATGAGAGGAGCGGTGTTTGGACAGACATGTCTCCTTTCTGATGAACGGGAGCAACGTACTGAACTGACAGGAGACAAAGTAGAGCACTGATCCTATCTTGCTAATATCAATTTAATACCAATACCAGTGTTGTATCAATACTATCAGCATCTGGATCCGCCTGTCTCTAACTGGTACACCCAGTCTGCCTTAGAGCCGCGTGGTTGTACCAGCTTGCTTTCTCTCATCCACTGAGGTAAATTACCTCTTTGGAAGAACTACTCACCTATGAAGGACTCACCTGCCTACCCACTCTGCTCTGACCCCTTGTCATCTTGCACATTCTGGTTCTCTACTTAAAGCTCTGAAACTCCTTAGTTCCTTGTCTCATCTTCTGCTCTTAGATCGTGTAGTTTTAGTTAAAAACATGAAACTGATAATATTCTAAAACCAGGAAAAAGGTTGCTAGCAACGTGTGCTATAGTAGCCCTCTTGTGGGACTGGGTCATAAAGGACAACCTTTCTCCTTCTCTTTTATTAGATGCTAACTATGACATACCAGGGACACCCAACAAAGGTTTGCCATTCAGCCATTGCATTGCGGCTCTTGTTACAGGCATTCAGATCATTGTGTGCTGATTTTCAAACCTAAGAATCCCAAGGGCCAGATTTATTAAGCAGAGCAACAACAAAAAAAATAGTTTTATGAATACAGCTATTTCATTTTAATAGTGAAAGCAGTTGATTTATTTATTTCACGAGCAGCTATTTAGTTTGTTACAAATAAAACAGCTTGTTTTCTTCAAATCAACACAAATTTTTCCTCATGAAACAAGAAGATTATTGGTCAGAAACAAGCTGCCTGAGATCTTGGAGGTGGGAGCAGCCCTTCTCTGGACGATACGAAATATGAAGTGCACGTCATTGTTGGGACTTTTGAGTTTGTGAGTCTAATGCCACATATTACTTAGATATTGCTATGTACTCTCTTTTTATCTGTGGAAATATGCACGTGCAAATATGGAATAATATCATTTATTAACAACATGATGTGTGAACTTTCTAAGAGACTCTAATGTGTGCCTGAGTTAGAGTAGTGGGACAACATCTGTTAGACTGCAAGTTTAATAATGCAGAACATGAAACAAGGCAAGAAGGTCACACAGCAATATAGCTCATGTAATTCTTGATCAGTCTTATACAAAAATGATCATCTGCTGATGCAACTTTTAAAGTTCCTCTATCATAAAAACAGAACAATGCTGGCCTATCACAACCTGCATGCTTCCCTGTATTAGCACTAACCCTAATATACAATGAGTAAAAGAGAGAGAGAAATTAGGCTGAAAATCAGCATAAAGTGTTTGGCTATGACATGGCAGAAGAGTTCTTTTGCACTTTGACACTGATTCTAAAAGTCTCTCGAAGTGTCCAAGAGAAATGGGACATTTTTTAAAAATATAAAAATACATTCCCGTATTTGGTATTTTGAGGTGGAGAGTGGTGCCTAACCCATTGTTCCAACAGGTATTAAATAGGGTTGAGATCTGGCTACTGAAAAGGTCAAAGTATATGATATACATAATATTCATACTAAACCCTACAGTGTCCTCTCATGCCCTGCAGATGAGAGTGTTGTCATTCTGGAAGAGACCACTCACATCAGGATACAATTTTATTCATTTTTATGAAAAATAAAGCTGATCCCACAGAGCAGCTTCATATAGTATGAATTTTGAACATTTTATATTTTTCCATGAGGATTATTGTTCTCTTGTAATAACTTTGTGTCTACCAAAACATGCAATTAATTTCAGAAATAAATTGTTTTGTTAAGGGTGTATAGTAGCTGTATTTTTATTTATATAATCTATAACACAGCCTGATACAATATATACTTACAAGGTATTCATATCATATTATACTTGTATATGTATAACATCACTGTTGCATGTATCATGAGGCAACCATGTACAAAACATGATGAAACCATGTTGTTTACATTTGAGCAATATTGCTGAGCAGTAGGTGTGGCTTTAGTATTGCTTAATGATGAGTTGTAGTCTGTACTATTTATGGCCATGAGTCAACACCAACATGACAGTGACATGTAGACAATGCTCGGCCAGTCTTGTCCTATGACAGCTGGGAAAGGTGCCAGCCTATCCCAGCTGTCTATGTAGATACTAGAGAAAGGAAGTCTGTCTTTATTGTTGGTTGTTGGTTGGGATGTGTGGCTGAAGAGTTTTGGTCCATAACGCTTCTTGTTTTGGTAGTGACATGAAAACATGGGACAGTTTTTTTTTTTATTTTTGACCTTTACTGTACTTCTCAAAACCACAAAATCAATTTGAATATTTAAACTTCCCTTTAAAATATATATATATAAAAAAAAGATACCTGAAAAACAAATTAACATTTTTTAAAAATCATTTAAATTCTATTTTCATTCACAGAAATTTAGATGTTAGAATTTGGGACAACAGCCTCCCAATAGAAAGTCACATAAAAAGGAGGATACTAGATATATTTCATTTACTACTATCTGAACTTAATGCGTTTGAATGAAATAAATCAGAACATGACATTAATAAACATCAAGGGTCCAAATATTTTGTTTTTTAAATAAGTATGGGACTGTAATTTGAACCAATTCAGCTGAATGGCCCATACAGGGGAGAGCAGTGAGTCATGATTTATGAGATGAATCATCATGAATCTGCAAATTCTGAACACAGTTTAATGACCACTAAATCACTGATTTATTTACTTTTTTCCCCACGATAATTAGTTGACACAATAAAACACACCTTTCAGCTTTCAGGCATTTTGAAACTGTGTTTTTTGGAGACCTGGAATGTAGTTAACAAATAAAACACACGTCTCCTTTCTGCTAAACAGGAACAATGTACTGAACAAAGAGGAGACAAAAAACATTGACCCTATCACACTAGTATTGATACCAATACCAGCCTTGGTATCTATACTGTCAATACTTGGCTTGATCCACCCACCCCTAATAATTGAAAATATTTACTCAGTTAATTCTTATCATAGAGGAGTATCAAGAGGAGTAGGGGTACTCTGTCAGTCATTTTAAGGAACAGCTCCGATGCCATCAGTGTCTCCATTGTCTGAATGGGGAACTTGGAAGTTATCAGATCACTGGAGACATGTACCTCTGATACATGCACCTGTGATACATGTTTCATGTGTGGCATGGCCAAGGCCACATGCCACACATGAAAAGAAGAGTTGATACTGCTATACTGCAAGCCCCAATCCAAGCAGCAACGACCCTCCTGGGAGTGAAGAAAACTCCATCTACTAATTTAACTGTCTGATGGTTGGCTGGAAAATCTTGCTGATAAAGGTATTGCTTTTGCTCCTGAAGCAAAGTCATGAAGGTAGCAACTGTTCGCTCCTCCTGACAGATTTCAGCATGCCCAGAGCATAGCATGAAGCAAACTGTGTTCTATAACGGCCTATAGTGTTTTTAGCTTTAGTGGTTTTTAGTGGTTTCCAGTCCCTGTACAACCACAGTGACAGCGTGGCTCAGATTTGTTCCTGGTGTATGCTGGTCTCCGCCAGGGCTGCCCTTCTGTTCTGTTCATAATATTTATGGGCAGATAATGGGTGGAGGCTTCAGTGGTCTCGGGATCTCATCTCTGCTATTTGCAGATGATGTGGTTCTGTTTGCTCTGTTTGCTCTTGTACTGGGTTGATTTGCAGCCAAGTGTGAAGCAGGTGGGGATGAGAATTAGCACATCTGAGTCTGAGACCCTGGTTCTCAGCCCAAAAAAGGTGGAGTGCTCACTCTAGGTTGGAGGAGTTTAAGTACCTCAGGGTCTTGTAAGAGGAGAGTGGAGTGTGACACTGACAGATGGATTGGTGTGCAGATTCTACCAGTCTGTTGTGGTAAAGAGTTAAGTGTCGTCTTTCCTTTCTATTTTGGTTAAAGTCAGTTTGCATTGTACGATGAAGGAGATAACGCACACCTCTGTATGAAACCTCTCTTTTTTTTTCCTGGTTATTTATTTAGACACTCAGCTGGCCAAATTTAGTGCACAGCAGTTTTCAGCTGTGCTAACATAATGTGAAAAGGCTTTTTCTTCAAAGATCAATGAGTAATTTAACATGATAAATTTGCATAGGTGGCACAATGCGCTGTTAGAACACTTGAGTGATGGCTGTTTAAACTGGACCTCGGCATGCCAAGGTCATATATTTGATTAAAAATCAATGATGATTTATCTTTAAGGGTTCACTTAATCATTAATTGTCACTCACCACATTTATGAGGAATGTAGTACCATTGTATTAGATGAAAACAAATATCCTGTCCTTTCAAAATCAAGAATGTTTTTAAATAACCAACTTTTTAGGTGCTAGTTTAATTTAAACAATAAAAAAAAAAAAAAAAAAAAAAAGTTTTGTATGATGAATTTGAATTTTTTTTTTAAACAAGCTATTTTAAACTTTTCAGTGTAAATGTACAGAAGTACAACCAAGTCAGACAAAATGGGACTTCCCAATAAATTTTAATTCTGACTTTGCACATTTGAAGCCCCATTGGAACACTGTGGTCCTCGGTGGGGACCCTGGGCACACTGATGGCAGATATGACTATTTTGACCTCACTCTGTCTGTCACAAACACACAGTACAGCACTGCTGAAGTGGACAGAGTCATAAATTCTGCATTTTTAAATGTAGATACTCTAGTTTGCTGTCTCACCCTTACAGATAGTAAAGCTTAAAACTCATGCACTTACTGTACAGTTTTTTCTTCTGTAGCACTTTTTATCCATCTTTCTGTTTCACTCTTTCACACACACATACACACACACACACACACACACACACACTCTTGGCATGCATAGCAGCAGTCATTTTTCTTGTTAATGTAGCGTGTCGAATTTGCAGGGCGGCGGCGTGCAAATGAAAGGTTGCACGTCTCACTCGCTTGGCAATATGTATTTGATAAGCGCTGTAAATCAACTAGTGTAGCAAAGCAGAGCCTGCAGGGACAGACAAAACACATGTTAATGGAAAGAAGCTCTACAGTGTAGTGGAATACTGTATGTGCATGAACAAGTAAGACAGAAGAAAAAACAGATGGTCAAAGACATGGAGGATCAGAGCGTGTGAAAGAGGGGAAACAAAGAAAAATCTGGATAAGTTTGAGTACCTGTGTGGATAGAAGACAATGCTTCTATACAGAGGTATAAATGGCTTAATGGGGTTTAAAACTAAAACAAAGTTTAGGTAACATTTGCAGTTGTCATTAAATGTGTCACATTGCTAAATGTGATTTGCTAAAATGACAAAATCTAAATTTTACATATTGCATTCAAGCTAACAAGCAAAATACAGTTAGTGCATTTGACAAAAAGTGTCACAAAGTACTTACTAGAAAACACCCATTATGCATGGCTAAAGTACATTGTAAAACAACTACAAATAAATAATAATAATAGCAATAATGATCAGTAAAGGAATTAAAATCCATACTTAACCTCTGATTTAAATAAATTACTATTTTTTTTTCTTTAATAAAAATATTGAACTTGGACAGCTGGGCTGGGCTCCAGTGCCCAACCTCACCCCCTACCCTTGTGACCCTGAATTGGATAAGTGGAAGAAAATGGATGGGTGGAATATTCACCCTTGTTAGTTGCAAATAAGGTCATAAATCTATTCAAGTTACAATTTATGAGTATATAATTAAACTAAGCATAATTTATCCATAACATCGCTCTCTGTCTCTCACTCTCACTCACACTCACACACACACACACACACACACACACACACACACACACACACACACACACACACACACACACACACACACACACACACACACACACAGGGTGTAAATGCAAAAATATCATATAGCAATAATCAGTGCTATCAACAGCATCACCTCAACTTTTGATCAGCACCACGGACAGCAACCACAGTCAGCTCTCAGGAACTATGCATCTATCACATACATATTACATATATACACATTGCAGTATCAGTGCATTGTTTCAACATATAAGTGGTTACATTGTTTCAATCATTTCTAAAAAAAAAACAAACTACTCACCCAACAGAACTTTATCTTTACAGCCCTGCCCTCAGTGAAGTCTTTAACAACACTGCTCAATTTCAAAGTCCTCGCAGTATACTCATCCTGCTCTCTTTTCTGCTTCATCTTTGAGTACCCCCCCCCCCCCTTTTTTTTCTTTTTCTTTGGCTTAGCAAACATAATTTATACTCTATAAGGCACTAGCCAAAAACCATTTTTTTACATACTTGATGTCAATAGATTTGGCCGCATTTTCCACAAATGACAGAGAGCAACAACAGGAACCCCCCCCCCACGCCCTCTTCACCATCCGAACTTTCCAAAAAAAAAGGCACCTCTTTTTTAATAAATGGAGTATAAAAAAACTGAGTAAATATCTGCAGCTGCCGCTAAAACTGAATTCATCCGGAAAATGTACGCTACATAAATAAAGAACTTTTATAACTTGTCTAACTTTAACTAACCATAGCAAATACATTTCGTGTAATGTAATGCAGATTTGATAGCCATGTGGACTGAGACCCTCCTATCTGCTGGGCCCTGCAGCACTGCCGGGCTACCCTGTAGGAAGTTACGCCTTTGCCCCACACTATCATGATTTGCATTTGTATACCTCACAGAATTACCATCTACATATTAAAACTTTCTCTAAGCCCTAAGCTCTCCTCTAAGGGGTAGGGGGATAAACTGCCAGTGGAAGTTTTCTATACTGCTTCCAAATTTTCTTTTAACCTGTATTTCCAGAACAATTTACAGTATTGCTTACTGATGAAAATCCCACTTTTAATGCAGTGTAATACATTTCAAGCATTACTAAACAAAACTGCAGAAACAGTGTTAATAAAATAAGACTGTAAAACAAGGGGAGAAAAAGAAAGCAATTCAATAAGTAACTAATTTTTACCCACACAGAAACAGTCAAAAGAAACTATTTTATTCCATAAATGCCATTATATTAAAATAAAGATAAGGATATGCATGTGTCATAGCTGCACACTGACACATTTGCAAATACAGATAATAATATAGGTATCACTTCATTGGGCTACGCCAGGCTGAATCTGAACTGTACTGATGATATGTGCCTTTCCAGGGCAATAAAAGGGATGTATTATAGTCTGGGTGGCTTTATTCGTTGTGTGTGTGTGTGTGTGTGTGTGTGTGTGTGTGTGTGTGTGTGTGTGTGTGTGTGTGTGTGTGTGTGTGTGTGTGTGTGTGTGTGTGTGTGTGTGTGCACTCGCACACACCCTGCAAGCATAAAATAGTGTGGTGTATTTACCTTAATGGACAAAAGCACTATGGGTCTATTTTGACAAGGTGAAGGTAATACTGTTATTACTGTGCTCCCTGTAAAATAACTCTACATTATTATAACAACAGCAGATAGTGTCATCATAACATACATGCCTCCTCACACACACGCACAAATGCACACAAGTACACAGACACACTGATAGACAGACGTACCAAAGACAAATAAATATATTCTTGCTAATAAACCAAATGGATTACTGCAACTTTGGTTCTAATTTATTGATAATTGAATCAACACAGTACAGTGAACAGCTTTCTACAGAAAGAAAAAAAAAAAGTCCTAATAAAGACACAACGCAACACGTGCCCATTTTAGCTTCATCAGGGTAGTCGAGGAAAATGGGGTGATATTTGGAGAAATGGCCTGAGAAGCTTTATGTGACCCTTCTTACTCATAAAGCGTAATAGAGCATCTGGATGTGAACTACTGTTCTTGTTTTCCTCCATGGTTTTTCTCACTGGGGTGCAAAGTACATTTCACTGCGACATCCTCATGAGTTCAACATTCAAAAAGTATTCAAAAAAGTAGCTCATTTTCTTCAAAACCATGGGCAAAATTTGGAAGTTAATAAAACAGATGACACTATTTAATGCAACTGTTATTTACTTTATAAAATCATGTAAATTTTGTTAAATAGTTACCAAAAGCCACTTTAGAGCTGCTGCTTATAGTTAAAAACTTTCACTTCCAAAGGACAGAAAGTATCAAGAGGAGGAAAATATTTGAATTACATAATGTTTTTAAAATAAAGTTGTGTGGGCTTAACTAATGCAGTCCTGTTAGTCCTAACCAATTCACAAGATTCACAAGAACAAACACACCAGATCACTTTTAAAATCCCGTAAAGAGAAGATCCATTTATTTCTTGAAAAAAGTCAGAGAGAACAGTATGGAAGATAAAGAGTACGGGGGTATTAATGCAGCATGCTCGTGTGGGAGTCTCTAGCGTTACCGTTATCATCTGGAGTCACTTATTCTGTCCTGTCTAGCTGAGTCCTGTTCAGAGCCATTTTCAGAAAATTGTTCTATTTATTGCCTGCCCCCAGAGAGCACTGGAGACAAAGGAATTTTCTTGATTTACCACTGATATAAAGGTGAATTCACAGTTCATTCATACCCCCCCCCCCCATTTGTTTCTACATTCAGAATCTGAATTCCTTCACATGTGGGTCAGCTTACCAGGTACATTTTTGGGTCTATTTAAACCACAAAAGGCAGCTATTTTGTTCTGTAGTAGTGACAAGGAAATTAAATTGCTGGATGTTGGATTTTTGCTCCACACTCAAGAATTTTTTAACAACCCAAGTGCCAATACAGTTTCACCTTGGTCCATAATTTGTTGGACAAAGACTTTTTTTGCAGTTTTGCCTCTATACACCACCAGAGTGAATTTGAAATAAAGTAATCAGTATGTTACTTGTCATGGTGGTGTGTTGTTGACCCAGCATTTCTGCGTTTGTACCTTTTGAATTCATGTCTATTTGTTATTTTGAGTCCGATGTATTAGTTCCAGTTTTTGGTTTTCATCATAGTTGTTATTCTTCAGTGTTTAGTCTTTGTTCTTGATATCTTTTCAGTTTTTAGTATTTATGTTCTCAGGTCTCCCTAGTTTTAGGGCTGAGGGTTCAGCTCTCGGTTAGTTTGTGTTCTAGTCCTTGTTTCACTTTTCATGTTTCCCCTGAGTCCTCCTTTGTGTCAAGTCTCTGTCTGTTAATGATTCTGGGTTTAGTTACTTGCTGTTTTATTTTGGTTTGCCTTTTGTCTCATGTGCACTGTTTAGTTTTGCTTCCTGTGTCTTGTTTCCCACGCATGTCCTCTTCCTCTAATCACCCTCTCGTGTATTTATTGTCTCTGTCTCTTCTCTTCCTTTGTCTGATCGTCTGTTTTCCATGCCCCTAGTGTTTCCCAGCCCTCGTACTTCTCCTAGTAATTCTGGTAGCTTTTCCAGTGTTTTTTTTTTGTTTTTCCCAACTTTCTCCTTTTGGATTTCTGTTGCTTATGTATTTTCCACCATCTGCCAAATAAATGGATAGCTTTTCGTTCAACTCTGCCTGCTGCATGTGTCTGCGTGTGCGTCCTACTTAACATCCAGTCTGCATATCCTGCAGACCTGACAGTTACTGGGGTTGTACTAAAATGTAATTTGAACTAAAAGGCCCAAAGAGATGTCAGTGCAGAAAAACACACACACACTGAAAAACACACACACACACACACACACACACACACACACACACACACACACACACACACACACACACACACACACACACACACACACACACACACACACAGAGTACCAGTCAAAAGTTTGGACACACCTTCTCATTCATTGTTTTTATTTTTTTTATTTTCCTACATTGTAAATTAATACTGAAGTCATCCAGACTATGAAGGAGCACAGAAGGACTCATGTAGTAAACTTAGGTGTTAAACCAAAATATGTTTTGGATTCTTCAGTAGGCACGTTTTGCATCACCTGAAATGGTTTTCCAACAGTCTTGAAGGAGTTCCCAGAGGTGTTGAGCACTTGTTGGCTGTTTTGCCTTCACTCTGCGGTCCAGCTCATCCCAAACCATCTAAATTGGGTTTAGATCAGGTGATTGTGGAGGCCAGGTCATCTGGCACAATGCTCCATCACCCTCTTTCTTGGACAAATAGCTCTTACATAGCCTGGAGATGTGTTTAGGGTCATTGTCCTATTGAAAAACAAATGATGCTGTTAACTTGCTGTTTCTGAGGCTGGTAACTCTGAGCTTATCCTGTCCAACAGAAGGAATCCTTGGTGTTCCTTTCCTGGGGCGGTCCTGATGAGAGACAGTTTCATCAGAACATTTGATGTTCTTTGCGAGTGCGATTGAGGATACTTTCAAAGTTCTTGAAATTTTTCATATTGACTGATCTTCATTTCTTAAAGTAATGATGGACTGTCATTTTTCTTAATTGAGTAGTTCTTGCCATAATATGGATTAGAGCATTACTCAAATAGGACTATTCACTGTATACCAACTCTGCCTCTTCACAACACAACTGATGGTCTCAAACACATTAAGAGGGCAACAAATTCAAGAAATTAACTCTTGACAGCTGTTACCTGAAAACCATTCCAGGTGATTACCTCATAAAGCTGACTGAGAAAATGCCAAGATGTGAAAAGGTGTCATCTAAGAGGTGCCTACTTTGAAGAATCTAAAATATAAAACATATTCTGCTTTCTTTAACACATTTTTGTTTACTAAATAATTCCATATGTATTTCTACATAGTTTGGATGACTTTAGTATTAATCTACAATGCAGACAGTTTTTAAATAATGAAAATCCACTAAATGAGAAGGTGTGTCCAAACTTTTAACAGGTACTTTATATCAGAAATAAACCTCGCTACTGCTAAAACTTTAGGAGTGGCCAACTCAGCAATACCAAAAAGCCAGAAAGACCTCAGAAGAAAACTAAAGTGCGCGATGAACAACTTAACAGTGCAAATGGATAACAGCCTAAAGTATACTGCAAAGGCAACCCCAGAGTTTCTAAAGGCAAAGGAACAATCCTTATATTTATAATGATTAGTTTTCCTTGCACTGCTGCTTTTCTTCATGATTTTGTAGTGCTCCTCACACATGCTTCTGGATGTCTTTGATTTGCAGCAGGTTCTTCTTTGTCATTGCCAATTCTTTTTTCTGAGTTGTTGTAACATTGTAACACATGCCACTGTACATTTCTCTCATCTTTTTTTTCCCCCTTTGGTATTAAGAACTCCATCTCTGGGTGGTAATCCTGTCAGTGCAGATGGGAATGTGGATGGTCAAGCTGTCAACATCCAAGCTTTCAATTACAGAATTGTCAGTCTACAAACACAAACGAATTACGACTATTTGGAAAATAAAATGTATTCAAAGTCATAGTCTTGATACATGCATTCCATCACAGATATTGCAGTCTGAAATAAAATTAATTATTAGACACGTATTACCTGTGATTTTTGCACATAAAGCAGACAAATATGCATACATGTCTGTTAATCATTTTCCAAAGTGTGAAACCATAGTTTTTGTCAAAGGTGTTTTTTGCTTTTGATGATATGCATGTTATGTGTGTCATAATGGGCAGTGTGGAAGGCAGATTGCAGGATGGTGAAGGCAAAATATGAACTCAAAAAATATAGCTTTATCGCTGATTTTCCACAAAACAAACAGAAGCTAAGTGAGCTTCTACAAGAGCTAACTAACTACCTGGAATATTGAGGAAAGTGGAACAAAAACATGCTACCATGAGGGAGGACGCGACAAGGAACAGAAGAAAACTGAGGGCTTAGATACACACAGGAGGTGATTAAAGGAAACAGCTGGGAAAACAGGGCACAGGTGAACTGAATCTGATTAATTAGACAAGGTGAAGCCAAACTAAACAAAACGCACACAGGACAAGGGCTGGAAAAATAAAACAGGAAATGAGTAAGGCCTGAGGACACAAACAAGGAAACCAACCAGAAACTATAAGAAAAACGTTCAAACTCAAAGCTGTAAAATCCCATAATGACTGAAACACTGGGAGACTTTAAAGAACAAAAGATGAAAGTTCAAAAAAAAAATGAAAACACTGAGAGGACCAGGACAGTGTGCAGCAATACTGAAAGTTAACAGTCCTGTTTAAAGCTACAAGGTCAGATATTCAGAGTTTGGAGGTGTTCACAGGTGTGTCAAACAAGAGACTAAAGTTTTTGTCCTGTTTCGAAACTCTGTGAAATTAAGAGGCCACTAAAAACCAAGTTAAACAAATTAGAAAAACAGAGTTTGGTCACTGATTACAGTTAGACTCCGAAAATTACATGTTTAGTTTTAGGTATGGGACAAAAAACCTGAAATATGCCCCTTTAATGCTAACACACTGAAGCGAGATGATACTGTCAATGACAAATAGCAGGATTTGGTACCCTAGAAATGTGGTTCACGGTGGTAATATTTTGAGCACATTTCAAGTCTATCTATCGATCTGTGGATGTGTGTGTATATATATATATATATATATATACACGCATTAATGTAGAGCAATGACGTCAAACAAATGTCCTTCCACCACCAGAGTACATTTTGGAAACAGCTGTAAGTAATGTAGAATCACTTGTACAGTTCTCTCAAACCAGCATTATGAGCATTACAGGTAAATGCTAGTAGAGACATAAGGGAAGACAGAATATGACTGCTCGCTGTCCTTGGGCATCATGGACTGCACTACTGAGGAAGGCACCACACCCACCACGGCAGGTACAGAAAGAACCTGATATGTATCATTTGTAAATATTTAGACATGAGTGCGTGTCTTTGGACTCTGGGAGGTAGCTGGAGTACCTGGGGAAACCTAAGCAGGCTCAAGGAGAAAACTCAGTAACCTTCTTGCTGTAAGGCAACAGTGCTAACCATAACTATTATTAAAGCACCAGGGTGGTACAGTGGTCCTCTCCATGGTCCTCTGCTATACAAATAAAAATACATTTCATGCCATAGGGTAGCAAGCACTTAAGATCAAGTGTAAATTTTATCATACATCTCTAATTTCATACTTATTTGCTATAATCCAGTGGGCTATAAAGCATTATCTTAATTAACTTTTGACGTAAATGCCTCTCCATCATCAAGACTACTCCCGGTCCTCCCAGGGGCAGCTCATAGAAATGGTATGTGATTAGACCCCCAATAAAGTTAGCAGGGTTTCTCCAAGAATCCTTTGCCACCAGGTTATAGTCGTCGCTGTGAATTTGATCGTCTGACCCATATCTGCTTTATGGAAAGGAAAAAGGAAGTAATTTCAAACAGAGTCATAAAAAATATTCTTGATGCACGTAGCTGTTGCAGACAAGGCATAACTGCACCAAATTACCTTGATATCGGAATAACTTGGACAAAATTCTTAACCACCAGGCACCGAATGTATTAGACATAGAACAGAATTAACTCTGATTCTGCTCAGACCTGCATTTACTCAGAAGCCTAAAGCTTCTACCAGGTGCCTTCATTTGTTCTGCTCTCTGATTCAAGGTATGCTAATCAGTGAATTTTGTTTGTGTGGACTTGCGTCCTCCACAACGCAGCTGCCCATTGCTAATTAAATACTGAATACTGTTGATTTGATTTGCTCTGACAAAATGGCTGA
This sequence comes from Archocentrus centrarchus, assembly GCF_007364275.1. Taxonomy (NCBI): domain Eukaryota; kingdom Metazoa; phylum Chordata; class Actinopteri; order Cichliformes; family Cichlidae; genus Archocentrus; species Archocentrus centrarchus. Next base: position 4,049,966 of record NC_044354.1, read on the forward strand.
CTAACCTTTTGCACAAATACAAATGAGCAGATCAGGGCGGGAACCCTTGTCTAAAGATTTTCCAAATCAGACGTGCTTTGTGCTTTCTTTGCATGTGTACACATCGCTTTTTCACCGCTTTATACAATCACTCAAGAGCACCAACAATCTCACTAGCGCAAGAATGTGACTTGATCATGCTTGTGGTCATTCAAAAATTTGAATGAATATGGTATTAATCCCATTTTAGAGACTCTAAAAGACAGTTTCCCAAACATGGTTTAAGCCTAGTCCTAAATTAGGGAGAAAAATGCAGAAAAAATCTTAGTCTAAGTCTAAACTGAGCATTAATGGCTTAAATTAAATTAAATTATTGTACTGTCTGCCCCAAGAAACGTTTAAATACAGGATTTTTTTCCTTCGTGTGTGTGTGTGTGTGTGTGTCTTTAATGAGTCAGAGTATGAGATTATCATGAGAAAAATCTAAAGGTCTTTTATTTTATTTATTTTTTTACCCAAATGTATAAATAAATAGAAGCAGAAACAAAACAAAGCAGCAGTCTGCCAGTTTTTGGTTATGGGATTTTATTAGCTTCCATTAACCGTTTTCAAACAATGACAATAGCAAAAAAGAAAAAAAGAATGAAAAAAAAAAGAAAATCTTTAGGGCTCATATCTGCTAGTACCTCCTCTACTTGTAGTATAATCAGCTGCTGCCCATGTGAGACTACATAACAGTTTAACACCTTTTGTAAAATCTAACCTGTGCCTATGGGGTCAAATGTACCTTCTATATTAGTATGTTTCTGCTTGCTTATCAGAGCTACTGCTGTTATCCGGCTTTATCCAAGAGAAATAGTTTTTGTTTGTTTTTAGTGAAAAATGCATATTTTTAGAATGTACATGGGTCTGAAAACAACTTGGAGATGATTTAACTGGAATCACAGCCAGTATGAAAGGTGGACGTAGCTACTGTGTTGCTCATTGGCTGACGACGTGATTGACAAGTCATCAGCTAACGTGTATTTGACAAGAACGTACTGTGGATAATCCTCTTTTTTAATAAGACCAAGATTTTGTGTGGCCGAGATTTATAAAATTGACTTATTTTTTTATTGAATGTGACCCAAAATAGTGACTGAGCCCATAAACACATCAGGTGTGTTTACAGAGGTCAAGGCAGAAAGCCAGTTTTCCATAGACTTGTATAGGAAAGTAAGTCTTTGCAAGCACAGCTATTGTCATTCAGCAGCCTTCAGCTCGAATGCGCTTTAAGGCACTTCCACACTGGCTTCATGTTTCAGGAACCAGAAGCTGCTCCCATCTTTTATACTGTCTGAGTGGTGCGATACTGGAGTGCTATAGCAAGATTGGGAATGACAAGGGAAGTCTGCAAAGTCGGACAACTTTCCTGAAAACAAAGCATTGCTTCCTTTCTGTCAGAAAAATAAGGCAACTGTTCCTGACTGACCAAAAAAGACACACTGTAGGCCTAATCATCTTACTAAGTGCAACTACAACAAACAAACAAAACAAATAAACAAAAAACAGCTTTTGTTAAAAAATTTAAAAAATTGGCATACGATATAAGGCATTAATTTACCTGTATGCCAACAAAGACAATTTCTGAGAAGAACAAAATTAAAACGGTATCTTGATTCTGCACTTACAGTTCTGTGTCTAAATCTATGAAATGTTACTGATGGAACCAAATTCACATGAATGAACTCTGCCCTCTAGAAGCCAGCAACTGTGGCAATTCAGTTCAGTCCAATTCAGTTTTATTCATATAGCCAAATCACAACAACAGTCACGTCAAGGCGCTTTATATCATGAAGTAATGACCTCATAATATTAGATTATCCCTGATGGGTGTAGAAGAATAAGTTAAAACTATTTCTCCCAGGACATGTCCCAAAGTTCAGCAGTAGTTTAATAAGCATGTAGTGAATTGTTCTCTTCACCGACACTTTATTATTTTTTACAGACTACATGTATTTCTTCCTGAAACACCTTCAACGCAACCGCTCATAAGTAGCCTTGTATTTTTTTAATTTGACATTTATACAGTTTTTAAAATAAAAAAAGGTAAAACGGATTTCCAAAGCTGTAAAGTATGGATACATTCACAGCGTGTTCAGAAAGGTTTTTCATCTGAGAACATTGCTACACTTATACCTTAAGCGACTATTGAACTAGTTCTATTGACTGTTCCTTTTGAGCACAGCAGTCTTATAACTACATTTGAGAGTAGAGAAGGCTAGATACAGTAATGTGTCCAGAACATACAGTATAGTTGTCATCATCAGTCAAAGTATCTATTGCTTTGGTGGAGGCCATGGGGCAGATTTTGTTGCCCATTTGGCATCAGCTCAGGTCTCTTATCTGTGTCTGTTTAAGCTACCATTTCGTTTTATTCCCATAAATCATTTGGGATTTGGTTTTCAAATGTTTCTTGTTTAAGAAATGATTGAAAATAGAGATGCTTATAATAATCAAAATCCTGCCCTTGTTTTCTCTTCGATGAGCCCACTAAAAAAAAAACACCCCAACAGTTGGTTTTTATTTGCTCTCCTAAATGGACCTCTGAGACTCGCCATTCTCAAACCATTCTGAGTGCGATGGCCTCCATTTTTACATCTCATGGAGGTAAACTGATTTCTACCCTGTACAAAGACAAGAACTCATTCAATACTTGAAGTAGAGACTGGAACATCTTTAGAAAATAAGAACCAATAAGATCACTTTCACATTGTGGTGGTAGATAGTATTGTGTACCATATTTGCACTGTAAAATGTACAAAATATCACCAAGTTGTTGGCTAGTGGCCTGCAATCTTATTCACAAGCACTTTGAAGCATGTTTATTTATTTACAACATACAGTGTACTCTGAAACAGTAACACATTTATAAATAAATATTGCAATCTTAACATCTTACAGTTCTTCTTTTTTATTGTCGGTTCTTCATAACTCGTCACCTGAGCTTAATGAAGGTGAGGCAACCTCTGCCTGTTCTGAGTCCTTCTTTCCACTTATTGTTTTATGTGCTATCATTCACCAGCAGGCCTATTACTTTCGGTCTTTGTCCTTGCCCTGTCTTTCCTTCCTCACCCTCTCAAACGTCAATTTAAATAAATAGGTGTCTAGGAGAGAGAGAAAAAAAGAAAAGAATCAAAGGATCATATATTCTTAAATCTTAATAAATCTCTGAAATTAAAAGCTACAGTTAATATCTTCCCAAATTAGGGAAAAAAAACATAAAGAAAAACATAAAACCTTCTATTTATCAAAAAGAACAAACAAAAGGGAAAACAATATATTCACAATAATATTCAACAGGTTGGTACGCATCCATATCTATTTATCAGATATCCATTCACATGTCATTCAGGAGCATGTAGCTCAGTGTTAGCTCCATGTTCAGCACTGTAGGTATTACTGTCTGTCTGGTTGCCTACATGGTACTTTTTTTTTTTAATAATCTTCATTATTAAGTGCTCAGTCAGGCTTTCCGAAGCCCAACCAGCTTCCTTCTTTATATGAGACACCTCAGTCAGTCCCCTTACACTCAGTATTTCACTGTGTGGTGTTTTTTCTTTCTCTTTTTTTCTCCTTTTTTTCTTTTTAAGTTCACAAAGGTTCTACTGTTGTCCAATCACAGACAAGGAGATGGGCCGGGGGATGACAGGAGTGGTTCTGGATAGGGGGAGAAAGCCATCATTGGCTGCAGGGTTTCAGAAAACAGAAATTCAGCCTCAAATATGGCTAATGTCCTTTCCTGTTTGTAATTGTGCAAGAATAAATGCCTCTGTCTTGGATCCAAGGGAGAAACAGTCTTTTGTAAGACGTATCACATTCCAACTCTCAGGTTTCAAGAACGAGCACGATTGCCTGAATACAGAGCTGAATGGCAATTCCCACTAGTAACTGCAAAATGCCTGAATTTCTAGTTGAGTACTTGGACTATATATATATTTATTACATTTCACATATTACTTATGAGAAATGCCATAAGAAATGGGTCACATGATAAACCAACAACACATATTCATCAGAGAACTCGGTGATTTGTTACAGAACCGTTCGGCAGACTTGTAGGTAAATGACAGGTTTGTGTATCAAAAGTAGATCAATGGTTAATCAACGGCCACAGAAAATGTTGGCAATATACCACATGAGTAAAAAAGACTTCTGAAGGCAGGACATGACCTAAGTTCTTCCCATCCTCATTTAAATGTAAAGTGGCTTACAAATGTCTAATAACATACCCTGAATTTACTGTATGCATCTATACAATGGTTTACTAATTTTCTGAAAGGAAACATTTAAAACAATAGTGACTTTATTATTGGTTTTACACTAATATCTTCACAATAAATAAAACATAAGAAACTCATAAAGTTATTTATTATTTGCTACCATTAATTTTAGTGTGAGCTAGTGATGCTTTTCGTTGCCTGAGGGAAGCTAAATGTAAGCGTTCCCCAACTCAACACAATGTCTCTTAGATACTCTTCCAAGCTCATCGTCACACTTTATATTCCCTTCAAGTTTCTCATATCTCTCCCTTTCTCCCTTCATATATCCACTGCAAAGGCATTATAGGTGAATTGTACTCATTGTCCATTCTCCCCCCCTACTGTACTAATCCTCTGCACCTCCCTTATTCAGTCTCTTCCCCATCAGTCACAGATTGTCTTGTAGCCTCTCCATATAGGTTCTGATTTCAGACTGACCCAGGTCCATATCCTGACACACCCACTTGATATCATCTTCACTCCCATTCGTCACCAGGACTGACGAGTTGGTGTATGGGCCACCACCACCTGAATTATCATTGGGCAGAACAGTGGCAAAAGATGTGAATTTGACGCGTTTGCGTTTGGCTGCTGCAACAGCAGCTGCAGCTGTGGCTTGGGGGGAATTATTCAGATGCTCCTTTTGACCTGTGGCATCTTTGCCACCAGTAGTGATTGCTGAAAGGCACTGATGCGATTCTGGAACAGATCTAGGCAAGGTTTGTCCATGGGTGATGCCCCGGTGTCCACCTGTGGCCCCGCTCCTACTTATGGTGCCCATGCCCATTACCAAGGTGTTACCGGCCCCATTCAGTAGGTACTTGTTCTCCTCGTATCCCCCTTCATTCCGGTCTATGATGGTGGTGCACTCATCTGGCACCCCACCCTGGCATTGGTCAGAGTGGTCCGCTAAAAGGTCAGCCTCAGTGCCAAGCCACACCCAGTCATGGGCGTGGTTCATGTTGCCTCCTGCCTCTAGCACTGGCACTTGTTTGTGGCGGTACCTGCAGAGGAAAGTTCATAATGAATCTGCAATGGAGGTAAAATTTTGAACAGACACAATTGTGCTGGCATTATTAGACAATATGAGAAATGATGGCAAAGATATTAATCAGTCAAAGTTGAAAGTTTTACCCCATATTAAAATATCATGAAAAAGTTAAAGAAAACTTGAAGAAGACTGCAGGCATCTACAGCATTAAGTTCAAATTTAGGTTTTTTTTGGTACTAGTGACTTGTATACATGTAAAAAAAACACGTGATACACCGGGGCTCATCTATCCATCCATCCATTAATCCATCCTCTTAACTGCTTAACCAGTTCAGGGTTGCTGGGAGCTATCAGCTTGTATTTAGTGAGAAGCTCTTAAGATTTGTCAATATTCAGACAAAGTAGCAGCACACAGAGGTACACTGGATTTATTCTGCTTATCTATCACCTACCACTTAACAAGTCAGAAACATGTGATGTTCTCTGCCATTTTGAGTACAAATGCCTGTCAACACCAGTTTTCACATTTTGTTGTTGAGTTAAATGCTGAGCTCAAATTAGAATTTCTTCATTGTTTTACCTGAAAGCAAAGCTGACACAGTTGATGAGGAAAACCAGTATTGCCAAGCAGAATACTCCCAGAAGGGCATACATCCCAATCTCCAGGTCTGACAGGCCTCTTGTGGTCTGGGTTAGCTCACTATTTCCAGTCCCTGGTACCTCCACTTGTGCTGGGTAGCTACTGTAGTCCCCTCCTTGGCTGGGACCACTGCCTCGACTACTGCTGCTGCCACCACTGGCAGCTTTGCCACCTGAAGCACGATGGGTTACTGTGCTCTTGGTGGTTGAGCTAACCTGATGAATGGAAATGAAAACACAGATATGGTACAGTAAATAGTAAAATTAAGCGGATTTTGTATATTCATTTGGACTCACCTAAATATGGCATTACCACATACTGCGAGATTGCTCCCAAGCACAGTGAGAGCAGTGGCATGTTCTCAAAGTTAATGGGTTTTTAATGCTTTAGCATTGGTCCTACAAAGATGCTTCGGTCATTCATGATTTCTGAACTCCACTGTTGCTCCCTTTCCTATTCCAGCCCACTTTCCAACCAGTCAACAATCAACCTATGCATAGTATTATCCGCATTGAGCTACATGCTGTTGTTTTTTTTGGAAGACTGCACGCAAGCATGTTTGCCTGGGCTGCATACTCCTCTTTGTAGGCAAACACCTACACAAATGGACCAAATAGGCCCAAGTATGCATCATTGTTTCAGCAGTAGCTGCTCTCAAGGTCTCACACGTGCACCTAGAAAGTGCTCTTGCAGAGCACAAGAGTCATGATTTCATGCCTTTTGTGGCTTAATCGCAGTGAGACACTGTCCTCTCTTTGTTACACTTGTGTTAAGCATAGTAATAACATAGCAACAAATATCCTTAAAACCATCCTTCCCTCACTCATACCTTCCTCATGGCTCCTTCCTCTCGGTCCACTGCTGCACTGTTAGATTTCCACTCTCCTCCATCCTTTGTCCGTTGTTCACTGGTGCTGTTATCTATCCCTCCACCATCATCTTGCCCACCTCTTCCCATCACTCCTTTTTCTTCACTTTTTGCTCCAAACTTAACTATAACATTTCCAACTCCAGATGCCAGCACACTCTTCCTTTTTGACTTCTGACACGTTTCAGAGATGACCATCTCTACTCGAAACAATGCCCCCTGTCCATCACCTTCTGCTACTACAATGGGCCAGTGCTGTTCCTAAATAACAAAGAGAACGTGGAAGTTAACAAACATGTAGGGTCTTTACCTTACAGTATATCACCCCTTGAGGTGACTTGTTGTGATTTTTTTTTTTTTATATGAATATACCTGAAAGGAACTTAAGTGAGCTGAACGTAGGCTAAAATTGTGCTTCGGAAAGACAAATATAATAAATATATAAAGGGGTCACGGTAAGACTTCTAGAATCCTTGATGCAGCTTTACTTTTACTCTGTTGATGAAGTAAAGGAGGAAACCACTACCTGATTGGTAACAGAAATGACACTCTCATCCAATGAGACAGCTGAGAGCAGGAAGTCTTTGGGATCATATATATCCAGTGGTGTCACTGAACCATCGCTGTATTGGATCCATGCACTGATCACAGCTTCCTGAAGAGGAAAAAAAAAAACTGCACAATTACAACTGAAGGTTTTAAATAATTCATCCAATCATTGCAAACTGCATTAATGACACTGGTTGAACCTCTTGTGACCTTTTATGGAAGACGATCAAAGAGAATATCTGTCACTGATATGTTTCCTTGCATAAGATGGAAAGAATGATGTCATCTGATATTTGAAGCTACGATAACTGACATCAACAAAGTGTCAAATATTCACAGTCTTGGCGTTTTGTTGACTGATTCCCCTTATTATTTTTGTGTCATGGTCTATTTTACTTCCTTGCCTAGCTCTGTGATGCCTTGATTTATTTATTTATGTTTTTTCAGTCTGTTCTCTACTACCTTGATTTATTTTGCTCTGGGTCTCTCCATTTGCCTTTTTTATCTTGTTTTTGTTTGTTTTTTTCTTTTTGTTGTTTATCACATTACATTATTATTGTGGATGTTGCTGTACAGTACCTTGCACTAAGCTTTTATGTTTGCTGGACTGTTGGACTGCTGCTGATGGACTGTAGGCCAATCCCAATGTCCACATTTCCAGGCTCACAACCTTTGTGGCATATTCCTGCTAAAGCCATAAGGGCTTAGGGCTGTCCCAGTGTAAAATCATCAAGTACATGAGAGCTCTTTGACAGACATTTTTAACCATTTAGGAACACCTTCTATAAGACAGTATTACTGCAGACTTTGCCCAGTGTAATTATCCACATCTAATAGCACAGTAAGTTCAAACATGGGGTTATCGGGGAAGCACAAAACATTGGAACGCTAATAATAGAGTAGCTTATATTTAGAAACATATCTTGCAAAGTGATATTGCAAAATGCTGTCTAATTCTGTTGATCATTCTGTGAGGGTTTAATGCATACATTCCTGCACAGGTTTGATTGTTGGGGGTTTCTCTTTATTATTGTAAGGAGGATTTACTTTATTTTTGGCAATGAGTTCAACTGAGCAGCTTTTTAATATCTTTATTTACTGGTATTTGACATTTTTATAATATATTTTTTTCAAATGTAACCACATGTACTTTGTCAGTTTTATATATATATATATATATATATATATATATATATATATATATATATATATATATATATATATATATATATATATATATATATTTTTTTTTTTTTTTACAGTTATTTTAACTAGTTTTTCTAAGTATTTTAAGTTGACCAAACTAGATTTAAATAGTTTTATTATCTTCCACTTTGATAAATGTTAGTTTGCAAAGCTATGCTTTCAAAATAGTTTCCCAAACAATGTTCATACACATCAAAAACTGACATTTAAGCAGCAGTTTTTTGAAGAAACACTTTTTTCTGAATTGTTGTTTTTTTTAAAATTTTATTACAATACACTGTAAAAAAAAAACTCTGTAATTTAACAAAATTTATTCTATAATTTATTTACAGAATTTTCCTTTTTTTTGTGAAAAATATCGATAAAATCACAAAAATACAGTGAATCAACATGTCTATGTTTGCTGGACTTCTGTGTGTATAAACATGATGTAAGATGTAAAAATACCATCACAATTGTAACACAATTCCATGAATATGTCATGTTTATTTTAAAGATAATTTTAATTTCATTTTATATAGAACACAATTTTTTTTTTTTTGGCCCCACAGCTGCTGGAATAGTTCGGTGATTTGATGAGATTTTTTTCTTTTTTTTTAACAGTGTAGTTTTTCCTATTGTAATACACAAAAGATGAATACTTTGTGAATGGTCTCCTAAAACAATCTCACAAAGGTAATTAAGGTTTAGTGTCAGAAACATCAGTATCTCTCTGCTCCTCCCTTGTACCTTCCCTTATCTTAATCATTCTGGCATCTCTACAGTACTCTGTTTTAACAGCTTTCTTTTTTTTTTAACCCTAATTTTTTTTTTCCTTCTCACTGTCCCTCCTCATAGCTCTACCATCTCTACAAACAGGAAAAGGAAAAATACACTGAGCTGCTTCCTGCCCTGGTAGTCCTTGTGGTGGTGTTTATGCTGTGGGAATTCAAAACTGAAACAGTATAAAGAGGAGATGGCATGTACTATAGAGCTTTATACAGTATAAAATAATCCTTGGCAATGTGATTAAAGAGTCAAGAATAACTTTTAATATGGTACTGTACCCTTACAATGCAGTATGCCGATATGTGGGTGTATGTAACCATGTTAAGGGGCGTGCATGATGCTATAAGGGATCAAAGTGGAGACAAAGAGAAGTTAAAGGTTTTAAAATGTTATAACAATTTTAGTTTCACTGTGTTAATAAACACAGGTGACAAATTGATTGTTGTGATTTAATTTATTTTGTGGGATTGTATTTAGGACTTGAAGTTTCATTAAAAAAAAAAAAAAAGAAATTGCTGTTGTAATCTGTAGCTGTTGTAATTGCTATAGCCTTGAAGTTACATTTCCCTAATTTGAAACTGATTACGGGAGCGATAGCATCCAGATAATGTTCGCAGCACAGAATTACTATTTAAGAGCTGTGATTACAGCCTTTAGGGAATTACTGTGGAGAGAGGAACAGAAAAAGATGGTGCCCATCACTTTATTTGTGTGATGCAAACCTAAAGGCATAGAGCTGTCTGCATGTGATCACATGGCGACATGTTCAAACTAGATGTGAGAGGATGTGATAGCTTGCAAAAATGTTTTAATCTGTGAGTAAGAGCACTGGCATTTTCCGTGGACACAAACATTTTTATATAGTTCAGCTCGCCCGCCTGCCCTATGACAGCTGGGATAGGCTCCAGCTCCCCCATGACCCTGAATTCAGTATTTATATAACCTCGTCTCCATATTGGGGACAAAAAGTAACTTGGGTTAAGGTGATCTCCTACCTGTTTAGGTGTATGTAGCAAGTCAGCAGCTGTAGTTGTTAGTTGTATGGCCTGGGAATTTACAGGACTTGGAGTCATTGTGAGGGACAAAGATGCAACCAACTGGACTCCCAGGTCTGTAATGGTGACCTATAGGTAAACAACATGTGTTTGTCATTCACAGAAGCAGCCAATAAAAAAAGTTCATTTTTTTTTGCCCCCTTTTTAGTGACTAGAAAGGATAATTAAGGTTTAGTTATTCTCTTGTATGACACCAAATTAAGTAATAGCAAAGTCAGTCCGTTTAAAGCTGGTTGGATTCAGCACCTTTGGAGTTCTGTAGGTCATTTGGAAGGCAGATGCATTGATATAACATGGTGGCAAAATAAAAGTAATTCTAAAAGCGTACAACTTTTGTATCTGATAATATTTAGACATTCAACATGCTATGAATAAGTAAATCATAATGCTTGTTGTATGCCTTGCCATACCTTACCATGGCCTGATGCTGCATTATTTAGTGCACAATAAATATGCATAATTTGGATTTATTACTGTATGTACAGATGCTGGCCTAATAAACCCATGTTTACTTAGTCTGTGAAGAACTTTGGATGCTGTTTTCTTTCAGACTAATCTTGATATTCACCCCAGTATAACCTGTAATCTACAAAATTGGAACCTGCAGAACCTACATCCCAAATACATATAATAAAGCAATATTTACCTTGTCATCTAATACAGTCACAGTCTTTTCTGCCAGAATAGAGTCAGACAGGGGGGACAGAACCTGCAATAAAAGATGACACAAAAAAGTGAAAAAACAAACATATTTAAGTTCAACATTGATTACCTGCCTGCTAACACAGTAAAAACAAAGAAGAAACAAAACCAAAACATAACTGGTGAGTTAGGTGTGCAAAAAACAATGGAATACGAGTTTGTGTCTCATAACAGGAACAACCACGTTATTTCTTTTGTCAAAACTGATCAATGGCAAAAATGCCCCATAGATGAACAGATGTTGATGTTTCCACACAGAACAGCAGTCCAGTTAGATCCTCTCTCACAAAGCAAGAAATATTATTAACATTATTGCCTTATTTCTTTGTTTTATTGATACTACATTAGCTAATTAATAAATGATGGTGAACAGTGAACCTGCAGCAAACACTACACAGTCTATTATATGTGGACCCCTGTTACCACATATAAACACATCCATGTCATATCTACATGAAGATTCAGAGTTTAACTCCTGCTGCTCAGCTGGTGATGGTGATCTCTCGGGGCACTTTACCGAGCAGCAGTTTTTGAGCGTTAATTTCAGTGGTCACTGGTACTTTTATAGCTCAACCAGTCAAATCTGATTTTTAAAAGGGAAAAAAAACTTTAAGCTAAAAAGCTAAAAAAATTAGGTTTAAAAAAAAAACAACATTTTTTTCCCGATGGAAATTATACTTCTTCCATCTTTGCTGTTCAGGAATATGATGTCTCTGATTGTACTTGGAAATTAGTAAGTGCAGTTTCTGTATAACAAAGAGTGAAAGGCACAACAGAGATGCTTTTTTTGTTGTCTCAGTGAATATTTCCTTAAGGTTAAAGTTAAACATGTCAGCGAAGCAGCACAAACCACCGCAGTGCCACATAAACTTGAAGTAGTTATGAAGCTAACACACACAGACTGATCAAATGAGTCATTGATTCATTTTTACATTCTGCACAGCGTGTCTGAGAAACACATGCAAATGCACACAGACACACATGGATCTGCAAAATCTGATGGTGCTGGTATTGTGTGTGTGTGCGTATGTAAAGGAAATGTGTGGAAGCTCTCATCAGACAGTGTAACACACTAAATAATGAAAAGACAAATACACACAAACGCACACAGGCTGTGTTCTCGTCTCCATTCCAGCTGTGCCCCAGTGTGTCAGCATTCAACTAAGACAACAAGGCAAAACTAAAGACAACTAAAATGAAAACAGAGTGTATGAAAAGAAAAAGGAGGAGAGTGTAAGTAAGATGGCGGGCAAGCAAGAGGGAAATAAATGGAGTAGGTGTCAGAAGGAGAGAGACAATGACAAATAGAGGAGGACAGTAAGTGAGAGGGAGCAGAAAGGAGGAGCATGAAAAAGATTGGGGTACAGATGAAGATGGGGAGCAGCAGACAGACACTGATAGAGATTAGGAGCCCCGTGCTGTAGTGTACTACTTCGCCTGGCGACAGGAGGACAGGCAGATCTGATTGGTGTACAAAGACAATCTCTCAGCAAATGTGTCAGGGCGTCAAACTTAATCCCACCCTCAGCAAGGTAACAAAATGCAATGATTGACAGCTCTGGGATTGCTCCTCAAGGCCGGCAGAGTATAACAGGGTGAGAGAGAGAGACTGGAGAGAGAAAGGAAAGAGAGAGAGAGAGAGAGACGGGGAAAAGAGGAAGAAGCGAAACTCAGGAAGACAGAGCTGGGGGCTAAAATTGAAATGTCAAACTATCAAATGACGCCTGTCAACTCTGGCATCTCAGTGGGAATTCTGGGTAAATTCTGTCTCCTGGCTCCCAAACCGTCCACAGCTGTATGAGAGTGTGTGTGCATGCATATATTAATGCAGAGGTCCCCTGCTAACACACACTCGGCTGTTACCAAAAATCGCACCATTTCTACACTGAACTCAGTCACTGAATGCAATCATAAAAATACACAGTTTATATACCTGTGATGCATACAAGACAGACCAGAGAACAACAAAAGACAAAACTGATGATGACTGCAAAATATTTGGTGGTTTTACTTTAGCTCTACTAGATAACAGTGTACCAGTAATGTAAGAAAGTAAACCACAGAACTGTGCTCCACTGTCACACTGAGTTACAATGGCCAGGCTCATTGGAATTCAGAAAGTGCACAACTGTGCTCAGTGCGTATGTGTACAATTTGTGAACATCACACTGAGATGTCAGGGCCAAATTCAACAGTTAATTGTGGCTAATTGTATAACAAGCTAGCAGGGGAGTCTTATAGATGAAGAACAGGGATGGTGTTTACATCATCGGAGTACTTATGGCTGTAATGTGAAGTGCCAAATTATACTGCACTTGACATAATGAGATATTCTTTTTCTGGACTCTGTAAAAAGTGGTGAAAACATTCCTTGTGGATTTTTTTTCCCTATATGTAAAAATATTTTTACTATGAATGTAAAAAAAAAAAAAATGATAGGATGACCATAGACTCCATCCATCCATCCATCCATGGTTCATTTGGTGTTACAGATTATAATATCAACAAATTTAGTCAAAATAAAAGAGGAAGAGATGGGTTGCATGTTTAGTGACGAAGCAAAGAATACCTGTATATTGGTGATCCCCAGGTCCCGCCCGACTAAGATTCGTCCATCTATTAGTCTGGCAATGCGAGGATCTTCTACCTGTAGAATACAAAAACAGCAGGCAGTGAAATGTTACACTGTATTATTACAAATTTGTAGGTACACTATATGAACAAAAGTATTGGGCCACACCTCTTAATCTTAGAATTCAGGTGTTTTCAGTCCCATTACCACAGGTGCATAAAATCAAGCACCTGGCCGTGCAGTCTGCCTTCACAAACATTTGTGAAAAAATGGGTCATTCAAAAGAGCTCGCTGTATTTGAGCTGCAATGCGAAGTCACTGCTGCAACAATTCAATTTGACATTTTTGTCCTCCTATATATTCCATGATCAACTGTAAGTGATCTTATTGCAAAACGGAAGTGTTTAGGAACCACATCAACTCATGCACAAAGTGGCAGACCACATAAAATTACACAGTGAGTAAAAGCCGCCAACACTCTGCTGACTCAATAACTGCAGAGTTTAAACCAAAATGTTCATGTGGTCTGCAAGTGAGTAGAACTGTACTGTTTGTGAGCATTTGTGCAAACCCACCTTTAATTGGTCCAAGACCAAATGAGTGATATCAGCTTGCCAGTCAGCACCCAGCATGTAAACCATCTCTCCACCTGGGTCAGATGGTTCTGCGACAAAATGAGTGAGGACCCGCACCAAAGCGTACTGGTACTGAAAGATCAAGAGGAAGGTCAAATGTGGACTCTAATGCTAAACCACACAAAAGTCCCAAAAAAGTTCAATATCAGCACCTCAGTGCACTGTCGGATATCTTTCAGATTAAACTGCCTGACCACTTGTAAACAACCCTGATTTTGCCACCAATCAAATGATACCTGCAGGGTGCAGCCTTTGCCCTTTCTGTCATCGTCCTCATCATCTTCACTGTCTCTGGTAGGTCTGAGTAGAAAAAAAGATAAATGAGACAGCGATAAAATAAAGCGAGGGTGAGATTATCTGGTAATTAAATGTCCCCTTTCCCCTCTCCTCTCAGCTGCAGCTGATGTACTGAATTATCTCAGCTTCAGGTTACACTTTAAGCCAAAATAAAAAACACTTGGGTTTCTAATCCATGTTTAACACATTTTAAACACTTTACTTGAACATGAAGCATTTATTACAAGACCTGGATGGCAAAAACATTTTAAATATAACTGGTCAATTTTCCATTCTCGTGTAGTACTGTCTGTGGGCCATTTTTTTCCCTAAGGAGTATATCTAAACTATAGTAACACCTCTTTGTAACATTAGCAGCAAAAATCATTAACATTATAAGAGGTTCTTGATACTTTCAGTACCAAATGAAATGGAACAACATATGTAAAAGTGACTATTGATCAGGGATTTAAATCATAGGCTTGTTTAAACTTCACATGCTTCAGCTTTGCTACAGCAACAAAGATAACAAAGAAACATGTACTATAATTATTGCATTTGTATTAAAACAATGATGCAAATGTTGCTTTTTTGATTTAATATTTAGACCAAGCACATTTTAGGCATTTTTTTTTTTTTTTGTATTTTTGATTTGTTAATCCGGTAAGCAGCAATCTACTAATAAATACACTTGTGAACAGTTGCACGTCTGTTTGTTAACATTTTTGATTCTTTTATTTCACAAAAAGAAAAAAAAACTGCAGCAATTATTAATCAAATCAGATGTATTCTAATCAAATAAAACTTCTAATCAAATCCATTTTCTTCTGCCAATCCAAAAACAAAATAAAAAAACTTGAGACTTCTCTCCATTGAGAATAATTGAGAATATAACTTTCTGCACAAATAAGCACACATTCATTCTCCTTTGCCTCCCTCTGTGTAATCTCTACGAATGACCATATGCACACACAGGATCACGTAATCACACACACGCTCAAAGGGACTGCCTCTGGGTCTTATAACTGTCTAGTACCCATGAAACCCAGGTGCTATTACAGGAATTTTCTTTCCATTACCCGTAGCCCCAGTTGCACATGTGTCTGTGTGAGTGTGTGTACCTAATAGTGCTTGTGTTTCACTCTGTCAGATAGTGGTTTGGGGAGATGGAGGTGTGTTTGCGCACGCGGCTTGGTGGCTACCTGAGCAGAAATTGCCAAAAATTGAAAAATAGGCCCAGCAGAACAAAATGGAAGAGTGGCAAGACGGGGGAATGGGAATAAAACATAAACACACATACCTGTCATACAAATACGCAATCAAACATAGAGGCACAAAAGCATGCCTGATGCTTAGATTAATTATAAACTATGTAAACCACAAAAATGTTCATGCAGACATTAATACCTGTCTCAGTTTAGGCAAGAAACTTTCACTTTCCATCTTCGAATATTGCTATGTGTTCATTGTCTTTGATGAAAATGTCAAAAACAACATGTAGCTTAAAATTTCTATAGTTCAGTTCAACTGTGAGAAATTTTAGAAAATATGGCACTGTGGTTTTTGTCCTCAGCTGTAGCGGCTCACAGATAGATCCCAAAATCAAAGACAAAATCAAATGTCTCAGAAAAAATAGGATTCAAAGGATCTCTCTCTCTCTCTCTCTCTCTCTCTCTCTCTCTCTCTATATATATATATATATATATATATATATATATATGTAAACCTGGGACAGCCACATGTTTCAGCAAGGGCTGGTGTTTCTGTTACCCCCTTTAATGGCCTTAAAATGTGTTTCTTACCAAAGGAGAAAAAAAAAAGATTTTTCAAGGAGCAGGGAGAACAACTCTTTGTAGCATGAATGAAAGTCATTTACATGAAATGCTCTGCATTTTGATGAAATTATACTTATGCCGACATTTTCCACTGCATGTTTCACTCCCTCATTCCCTCAAGGTCAGACAGGCAAATTACCTCTTGTTAGTGATGATTGGCACCCTCCAGCCCTTGACCTGACTGAGCTCCGTATCTGACACATCTATCTGGAGCGGTAGCTTGGGTACCCAGACGGTGAGCTGAAGCTGAGCAGATAGGTGCAGGTATGAGAACTTGACTGTTAAAGACTGCCGACCACGCATTTCTTTGCCATTCACCAAAACCTGGTCACAGTTTGGGGAAACCTAAGAAGAAAAAAAAGAGGAGAAAGTATGATTGAGACTGGGACACCATGCTTGCTGAGTATGACAGTTTAACTCGAAATCAAGCGGGCTGCATTCAGTGCTGTCCACAGAAACAGATGCAGCCTCTGCTGCTTGCTGCTCAAGCACAGCCTAAACCAAGTTTTCACAGTAATTATAGTCTTGCATCCAGTAATATATTTTTCACTGATTTCTTAGAGGTTTATTAATCTTGTAAAGCACTTTGCAAAACTGTTCTGTGATGCACCCCTAAAGAAAAGGTTAATAATGTACTTCTTCCTGTAGCATTAGTGGCATTTCAGGTTCGTGAATTCTCTCGGCACCTTCGCCAACCTGAAGCAACATTAAATATGGAACATTTAACAGCCCCAAATCAGTAAATCAGTCATTTTAAGACATTAGTACAATAACACTGAATATATAAGACAAGAATACTAAGAAACAGTGTACCAGTGATTTAACAAAATGCATTATATATATATTTTTTTGTCTAAAGTTACTTAACCCCCTGTGCCACATTTTTGGTTATTACACTGCCCATTTTGATTGATTGATTTTTCAAATATAATACTATGAGACATGTCACTGTCTAATAAGATGGTGAGCAGAAGAGGGTTTGACCTTTGACCTCTGGGTGGAGCAGTCTTTTCAGGAACCAGAGCTGCATGTGACACAGTGCCAGCAACTGGTAATATTAATGATAACTGCTAATATTTAAACTGAAATAACTTTATTTATAAAATGAGTGTAATGTATGAACATCTAAAGAAGCATATTTGTTTTTAATACAGATTTTGATTTAATTTGCTTACAGCATTTTTCATTTGTTGCCCAAGGACAATATTATGCAGTTCAACCACTTTTCTTCAGGTCATTAATCCTAAAGCTGTGGTTCTCATCTTTGGTCTTTGGCACAGCTTGTTTTAGGCAAGTGATGGAATATGTAAGCAAACCATTGAGTAATACGACCTTGTACAAACTTTCTGGAAATGCACAGAAGAGCTTTTTACAGGAGGAAAGAATGCAATTGGACTGTTAGAGTGATTCTCATCATTGAGGACATGATGAGAATGACTGAGGAAGCTTGGACTCCAGTATCAGGTTTTGAACAGTTAGGATGTCAAGGGGTCAGTTCAGGGTCTGACATATATAATGTCTCAGTAGCTGAATGTTTAGGGAGCGTACCACAAGGACTCTAATGCAAAGCACCAGGTCCACAGTTTTTCAATCCCAACTAGTGGGCTCATTCATTTCACGTAACTCACCTTCTCAGATCTCTAGTTCAGTATTATTAAAATTAAACTGACACCTCCAAAGTATCTAAAGTCTAAAAAATTGCATGTAGGCACTGACTTATTATGGTTGTATTTAAGTGAACGGACAACAATCTGACAAGCAGAACAATGAATAAGCCTGGATAATATTCAGTTTAATTTGAACCTTTTTCAGTGTCTGACTGCGTGACTGATTGAGTTGACTTTTTTTTTTGGATAAATCACCGTGCATGTTTTAATTTGGACATAAGGTCACAGTTTTCTAAAATACCACATTTGCTATATTTGCACATTTATAGTTCTTTATATGATACCTAAACTAGGGATCTATAGAACATCTTGAAATTATGCATGAATGCTTTACAAAGGAACCACACAGTTATTAGGTAGGAAAAAGGAAACAAAAAAGCAATTATGTTGCTAGTGACAGCCGACAAATGTGTTTCTAAATATCTTAACAAAATGGAAGAAAAGTTCAGCAGCTCTGAAATAAAAGCAAGGGCAGCTATAATTTCTAACTGGCATAAAGTCAGTTTAATATAATTTATTTATGACTGCTTTAGAAAAAAATGTCATGTAAATTGCAACCCTAAAATATTTAGAAAATATAATATATGCTGCTGCAAAACAAAGGTATTCTTATTTCTGCATCTTTATATAATTCTATGGCCATTAATCCATCCGCAGAAGTTTATAACTTGTCCACCCTCTCTTTTCCTACCTGTACTTCTCATCCCCACTCCCACCTTTCTTTCATCTCCCACTGCCTCAAATGTCCGTTCTCCTCACCCATTCCTGTTTAACCCTGAAGCAATGAACTTTCATTTCTGGTTTTCTGACTTTTTCACCCTTTTTTTGTTTTTACACCCAGGTCTTCTTGCTTTTCTAAAGCTGCAACTGCTGTTTATTAGGTTTCCACTCAGCCGCACTGTGTTGTAGAAATTCCTGTATTAAACATCACCTCTTACAGATGACTACTTTAGAAGCTCATGCCCATACTGTGGAGTTTGTTTATGAACAAACTACAAATAACCGGGGGACTGTGTGGGGACACCAATAAGCTGAACTCAGTTCTTCTAAATTAAATTTGATCTCTTTATAAATGCTAATGATAAGTGGGGATTGTGGTTGCAATTAGGCAATGAAAATGTGAAATAAGCATAATAAAAAAAAACATTTTATGACTAATTGATCAACATTCCTAAAACCAACTGTGGTTTTTGCAAATTTTCAAAGACTTGAACTTTAAACAGAGTGATACTGCTGTTTGGCTTGTAGTTTGATCACTTTATTTGTTCTTGTTCACTGAGAGAAATCTAGTCTGTTTTCAATTCAATTCAATTTTATTTATATAGCGCCAAATCACAACAAATAGTCGCCTCAAGGCACTTTATATTGTAAGGTAAAGACCCTACAATAATTACAGAGAAAACCCAACAGTCAAAACGACCCCCTATGAGCAGCACTTGGTGACAGTGGGAAGGAAAAACTCCCTTTAACAGGAAGAAAACCTCCAGCAGAACCAGGCTCAGGGAGGGGGGGTCATCTGCTGAGGGGAGAGAGACAGGACAAAAGACATGCTGTGGAAGAGAGACAGAGTTTAATAATAACTATAATAACTTGGGCTTGAACAAGTGCATTAAAGTCAGGTTCAATGTCTGAGGTGGAATTACGACACGGGCAGGTGATTGTTACTGAGAGAAGACCTGTATCTGTTAAACTTCATCATGGAAATGTTTGTTCGCATATGAAGGTAGATCCAAAGAGAACCAACATCTTGTCTCCTCCTCCTCAGGCATCCTGTGTCTCATCATGTGGGGAAAGTTCTCCTCTTTGAAGGAAGAATAAATATTTAACAGTGATACTGACCTTAAGTTTTCCGCCAGCAGTGACTCAAAACAGTCACACAACTCACACGACACCTCCTGTTGTATAAAACAATGCAAAAATACCAATTTCAGTTTTGGTTTATTTCACTCACTTTGTCTTGCTCCGCTTCAAAAGTCCAACATTTTTCACTGTCAGATTTGGACAGCTATTGGTTGTAACACCTGCAGGTTGTCCCATTTCAGCTCAAGCCTATCAAACCATGCAGTTACCTCCTTGAACAAATCACTCCCTGCCATGGTTCTTTTCATTCAGCACATTGTTGCCAGTTCCTCCGTAATCTGAAACTCTTTCATTATCCCACATACAAAGATGAGAAACTGGCTGTGCCACAGATATCACAGCTCTTGTCCAGAGAGCCAAGGAGAAAGTCAAATTGTCTGCTTTGTTTTTCAAGCTCCCGATCTCTCTAAATGTCTCTAATCCATCTTATTATGGTTCGCCTGGAGAGGGACACATTCTCAAATGCTTTTTTCTCAGGGAATATCAGCACAGCAGAGTCCACCAAACACTCTGACAAGCTCAAAAAGTATCAAAAGTGTTTGCTGGCTGAAATGGACAAAATGCAGGATGTATACCTATTAATGTTTGAATCTTTGTTTCCCATTGATCACATTTGGGCCGGTTTGGGATGTGGTCCGTGGGCCCCATCCTAATGCCTGGGTCTGGTCTAAATGGATAGCAGTAGACTGATTTTTGTCAGTGCATAAGTTTTAATTTAATATCATAGTTTAAGTCAAATTGAATGCCAAGCTCAAAGGGGAGTGGCCTGACCTATGAGTACTGAGTGTGTGTAATAATACACTATAGTGCCAAAAGTATTCACTCACCGATCCAAATAATTGAATTCATGGGTTCCTGCCACTTCCATGACCACAGGTGTATAAAATGAAGCACCTAAGTATGCAGACTGCTTCTACAAACATTTGTGAAATAAGAGCTCAGTGAATTCCAGATGATGGATGTGATAGGATGTCACCTGTGGAACAGGTCTAGTTGTTAAATCTCTTGCTGCTAAATATTCCACAGTTAACTGTTAGTGGTATTAAACAAAGGGGAAGCCGATTGGGAACAACAGCAACTCAGCCACGTCAAGGGATGTTGAGGTGCGTAGTGTGTAGAGGTTGCCGACTTTCTGCAGAGTTGTTTTTCAGGACTTGGGCTCATCCCCTTAGTACAGTGAAAGAAACTCTTAATGCTTCAGCAATCCAAGACATTTTGGACAATTTCAAACTCCCAAGTTTGTGGGAACAGTTTGAGGATGGCCCTTCCCTGTTCCAACATGGCTATGCACCAGTGTTCAAAGCAGGTCCATAAAGATGAGTCCATAAAGTGAGTTTGGTGTGGTAGAACTTGACTGGCCTGCACAGAATCTTGATTGTAACCCAACAGAACACCTTTGGGATGAATTAGAGCGGCAACTGTGAGCCAGGCCTTCTCGTCCAACATCAGTGTTGGACCTCACAAATGCACTTCTGGAAGAATGGTCAAAAATTCCCATAAAATCAACTCCTTCCCAGTTGAAGCTGTTATAGCTGCAAAGGGTGGGCCGAAATCATATTAAACCCTATGGATGAAGAATGGGATATCACTCATAGTTCATATGCTTGTGAAGGCAGATGAGCGAATACTTTTGGCAATACAGTGTATCTTGACTGAGATAGTCATAGGTGGGAACATCAATATTGGTGAGATCCCATCATTAGATGATCTTGTTTCAGCTTGATGATGAATGTTTATTACCTCAGTTTTTCTTTTTTTTTTTTTGGCTTCCTTACGAAACACTTTGATCTTTAAAAGAGGTTAACATTTTGTACATCAGAGCTAAACCATTTCTTCCCTATCTGCTCTCACCTTTTAATTTCTTTCATTTTAACTTTCTCCTCTATGCTTTCAGCTCCTGTAACATAAAAGGGAAAGTTGCCCAACCCCTCTCCTCTCCACTTCCTCTTTCAATTTCTATTTTTCTTCTCTCTCTTTAATTTTCCTTATATCTCTTTCAACATCCACCATTTCCCTCTCTTGACCTGCTCTCTTTCTTTGTCTCCACTTCATCCTCCCCCCTCATCACACAGTCTCCCTCTTCATCTTCCTCTCTCTCTGAAACCTGATTTACCGCTTGTTAACATCAAAGGGATGTTAGACTGTTGGTGCCTCAAACTATTTCTCCAAATCATTTTTATTTTCTAGGTGTAAATCAGTGTGACTGCTGCACGGTTACTGTGACAGGGTTTGGTTCCAATGAAGGTATAAAACATCAGAAGTCAGCGGACATCACAATGGTTCTTCTTGAACTACCACTAAAGTTAATTGTTCATGTCTGTTATTTCTACCTTAGGTTTGCTGAATTCTCTCTGTGCAAGGACCGGATACCCCGAGAGAACATTTAAGCAAAATCAAGTTATAGTCCATTGGAAAAGTTTGTAGAAATAGTTCTTGAACTTTTAAGCTGAGAAACGAAGGAGTTTTTAAGTTTACTAATTTCTTATTTGAGCAGAGAAAAAAGTAACTAGAATCTCTTCTTTAAAAACGATGGTATATGTGTTCAATGATGTTTCGCCACATAGGTCAGAAGGATATATTTAAAATTTAAGTATTTCTTTATATCCTTTTTCCTTATTTATTTGTGCTCTGTAGTGTTTTCAGTTTGCAACTTCTGAAATGTTTTGATGTAGTACTTTTGGCTGTAGGAGGACACTGTTTTGATTGCTCTACCTACTACTGTTTTCAGCCAGTGGTAAAAACTTTAAAGCACTTGCCAAGTTCAGCGGTATTTCCCTCAGGAATTAGTGGACACCAAAATGGTGACATTATATGGATCAGAACACAAACACATGAATGCTAATGTTGGTTGGTGTTTGTTTTCTGTGTTAATCATTGACATCCTACAGTTTTTCTCAGGTCTTCTGGGTCAGTTCTTCAACAGTTGACGTGCTTAAACAGCAATCCATCGAAACAGTGTGCTATGTGTGCATGTCAGAAAGAGCATTTCTCATTGTTAGCATTTTAACCATTTATGCATGAATTATGAGAACCTCTGTCAAGATATTTTTCCTGTTTTGTTTCCCTCCTGTTCTACATTTCACTAATTCTATGTGAGCTCATCTTGTAGTTCCCTCCTGTTTGCAGTTCCCAATTATCCCTCAGTGCCATCCCCTCCCTCAGTCTTTGTCCTACTGGATATGAATCTCACCTGATGGATGGATTTATGCTTTATTCCCTTTTGTATTTTGGACTGGGCTACAACCCAGTCAAAGGCTTTTTGCATGCTTAATTCCTGACTTTGTGTCTTTTACTCTATGACTTTATTCACTAATGCAAAAACTTATTTTGATAAATTAATTAATAGTTTGTGGTGAATCATGGCCTGAGAAGTCCTTTGGTGAATGTGCACTCTGCTCCAAAAAATATTCAAACAGTGCAGCTTTATTTTTGCTGTAGACTGAAAAACATTTGAGTTTGACATTAAAATGTGAATATGAGTCAAAAGATTTCAGCTTTTATTTCCAGGTATTTACATCTGGCTTTGATACACGTTCAGAAGATGGCACCTTTTGTCTGAACCCACCCATTTTTCATTTTATGATCCAGATGTAAAGCTGAAATGTTGATCTTCTGTCTCATATTTCATCTTTTTAATGTCAAACTCAAATGTGTTCAGTCTACAGCCAAAATAAAGGGATCGGCCGCACTGTTTGAATGATTGAGGGGAAGTGTATGAGCTGTTTTACAAAATCAGAGAACTTCAAAATACTGGGAGAAATGCGCCATCGCAATTGAGATGGCTAGCAAGTTGCTGCTAAAACTTGTGGCACAAAACCTGTGGCTCAAACAACCACATTAAGTCCATGCCATACCTATTTAACCGAACTGAATGATAAATTTAAAGACTGATTTTCAGTTATATTCTTCACGGCTGTTCTTATCATTCTGCTTCTGATAAAATTAATCTGAGAAACTAACAATGTTTCATGTGACTTTTTTCTACAGCAAGAACAAATACTGCTGTGTTATTGATGACAACTTTAGGCTCTAAAGTCAGGAGTCACCCAGTCAGTGAAAAATATAAAAACTAGCAAGTGTAATGAAAAACAGAGGAGGGACAACTGAACACCAATATGGTCCCAAAATACTTAAATTTCAGAACACAGGCCTACTTTAAATTATATTTCTTGAAATTTGCATAAGATAAATATTGGCCACCTCTTTCTCCACACCACCTGTTTGAGTCTTCCAGAAAATTAATATATTTTTTAAAAGTTTGTGTTTCTTCTACTGCACCTCCAGGGCACAACATAATTGATTTTTCTTCTATAGCACGAGATGCACATAATGTAATATGCATAATAGTACTGCAATTATTGCAACAGTCAATTAAAAACATTGCTTGTCATGTCTCTCGGCCTCTTGGAGGCTGAGAGAATTCAAGATGTGTTATATTTTATAAACCTTTAACTTCATCAATAAACACCAGTGTCCCAGTTTGATTGGCAGCCACACATGCCCATGACATGACATTGCCTCCACCATGTTTCTTGGATAATGTGGTAAGCTTTGGACCATGAGCTGTTCCTTTCCTTCTCCATACTTCTTCTCATTTTGGTACAAGTTAATCAAGTTGGTCTCATCTGTCCAGAGAAGTTCTTAAGTGTAACCACTGGTTTGCTCCTCATTATAAATCCTCTGTATTGACAGTGCTGGAAAAAGGATTTACCCCTTCCTAATTTTTTAAATTTTTATTAACATTTGTCACACACACATATTTGTCACACTTCCATCTTACAGATCATCAAACACATTTTAATATTTCAACAAAGATAATCTGAGTAAACACAAAATGCAGTTTTTAAATTATGAAGGGGAAAAAGAGCTTTGCTGCTTCAGGGCCTGGGTGACTTGACTGCAGTTCTTGAGGGTGGCTCACCCAGGTGTTAGGTCTTGTGGGGCAATTACTTTTTCACACAGGACCGGCTAGGTTTGGATAACCCTTTTGTCTTAATAAAAGAAATCATCAAATCATCAAAAACTGCATTTTGTACTTGGGTTATCTTTGTCTAATGTTTAAAATTTGTTTGATGGTCTGAAACATTTAAGTGTGACCAAATATACAAAACACAAATAAATTAGGAAGACTGCGAGTACTCGATAAGCCGACCCTCCTCAAGAGTTTAATGACTTGGCTAGATGTGAAATTGTTTCTTTTTTTTCCTAAGTAAGGAAAGATCGTCCACTTCAGTTGGCTTTCCAGATATTTTCATGCCCGTGGTTTTTAATAGGTTATTTTGTTTTTTCTTGCATCTCTTTGGACGTCATATTGAGAGATCCAATGAAAAAATACCAAATGCAAGTTCAACATTGGGCTCAGCTTCAGATACCTTACCTGCTTGTTACAGAATAATAAAGGAGCCTTACCTGTTCATGAAAGCATCTGAAAATGGTTTTCTAATTGCCAATCATGGCCTAAATGTTAATGCAGCAGCACTTTTGTTTAAACCCACTGAAATAAAGCTTGAAAGTCTGCACTTTAATCACATATTGATTGTTTGATTTAAAATCAAACTGTGGTGATGTACAGAGGCCAGAATTAATTTTTAAAAAATGTGTGATTGTCCTGTGGACCTAACTGTAATTCCATAGCACTTTGAGACCTATAATAGAACAAGTCTGCCCAGACCATATCATTACAGTTACACATGCTGTAGTACCACAGTGCAGAATATTACAACTCACTATACATCAATAGAACCTTCAGAACCCTAATTATAATAATATGTATGAAGGTAATCCATAGTAACTACATAAGGTAGCTAAAGAGTGCACTAACCCACAGGGAAATTGAAAACCATTTTCTGTATCTACATATTATGCTAGATACAGAAATTGCCATAGCTGTACATGCTAATGCACACGATTAAAGCACATGGAGTAGGTGTTGTTGTTAGTGCTTGCTACATGATTTTTGCAACTCCGTTAGAGGAAGGATACAGCGCTCTGGACACGTGTGAATGTAAGTGTAAATCCTCTATACACAAAAAGACTTATTGCTCTATCATATGTGGTTTCAATTTTACTGGCGTTTAAAGCAGTCGGCAGTCGAGACCGCCGGCGATCCGGCAGGTCACATGGATTTAAGGAAGGCTACGACTATTCAGTAATGACAACCATTCCCTACCGGAAACATATGAGATGCAGTAATATCCGAAATTACTAAATGAATAAAAAATGTCATTATACACTTAAAACTTCAACAAAAGTAACATTTTGAAGTTGCATGTGTTTGAATAAACAAACACAGTCTGCAGCATTTCAGTTCTTGTCTTGTAATACAGTAGCTTAAGTAGGCAAGTTAGGTCTTATTCATTTCGTGTGGTGGATGTGGAAAGGACTGCTGATATCAAACACACACACACACACACACACACACACACACACACACACACACACACACACACACACACACACACACAGAGGACGTAACCCTTGACAGACTGAGAACAAGTGTATTGGCGTTGTTGCAAGTAAACAGCTGAGTTGGAGGTTTAAGGACACTGAAGAATGGATTTAATTCTTTCTTGTTTCTGGGAAGACTCATGGATAGTGCAGGACAAATCGGAGCAGGAATGTGAGGAAGAGCAAGTGAGAATTTCTTTTTTTTTTTTTCTTTGAAAAAACAGAGCAGCAAAAGGAGAGCAAAGAAAAAAAGTGAAGCAAATATATCTCACAGAGAGTAAAACTGTAATCTCAGCAGTTCGGAGTTGTCGAAAAACACAGGGCAGGAGAAAAAAATCTTTTTACCGTCATCAAATGCCCAAAACACCACATTAACTGTACAAATCTCCAAAGACACCTGCTGAAAACTTTTGTAAGTTCTCAGCAGCAGTTCGAGCAAAAAGAGGAAGCTGAAATGTTCAGTATAGGGTTGGGAGGCAGATGTGGCTGAAACCTAGTCACATCTTTATGATTTAATGGCAGTGTGATAGTGATATTTAACGGCAAATACATGAAATTCCACATGGAGAGCTGGTCTCCCTCTGTATATATACACAGTATAAGTATATAAATTTTACTTTAGGTATACGCTTTGGCTAACAATGATTTGCCTACAGTTAAAATGGGATATTATGCATGCAGGAGCCTCTGACCTGCAGACCTCAGACTTGTTTCAGAGAATAGGACATGCTTTATACTGGCTTTGTGTTGAGGTTAATTGATGGTCATGTCTCGATGTGATGGCATGAACATGCTTTTGGAGCAGTTTCACTTACTGTGCAGTTGTCAAATCACCTGCTGGTGTTTTGATGCCATCCCCCAAATGAATCATTTATTTATTATTTTTTTACATGACAGGACTCACCAGGTACCTGTGACTTTTCTTACACTGCATTAATTTACTCTAACACTGTTAACACCAGGCACTGTCTCTGAAAAAAACACATTTCAAACCACTCTAGTAGCTTTATTCCTTAAAATAAAGGTTTGTTATACCTGGGTTATTTTGGATAGCAAAGAACAACACGTTGACTCTCTTAGTGACTGCCTTCTGAGCTGAATCGTATATACTTTCCTAAAGTAAATCATTACCTTCGGTAATAATGGCTATCCCTTATATATGAATTAACTTTAAAAAGTATTTGGATTTGATTTGTCTTTATATTTATTCCCTGTCCTCCTACAGCATATCTACTACACTTTGACTTGACTTCATCCGTGTTTGGTAAGCCTATTAGAATTATTCTCACATATTTTAAACAATATGACACTAACGACGGATCATTTGAGGTCATTAAAAGGAGCAGCAGCGTGAGCCTGACCACAATACAGCATAGCAAAGAAACAACTGTGTTTTATTATTTATTCCTATATTTGTTTATCATGACTTCTGTGTTTGCTGTTTTATCTGTAAAGGTGCTACTGGAACTTTAATGTCCCTCACAGAATCTTCCTGAAGGGATTAATACATTTTTATCTAATCTACTGTTTACTTATGCAATCTCTCTTGAGTAATTCTTACTACTGAAAACTGCAGTTGGGAAAACATTTGTGGTGTGTGAAATAAAGGTTCACCACACCACAAATGTTAGGTAAAAAAAAGTCCAAAAGGACTTGATTGGCTGAGGAACCATATATGGTAACTGGATTTATAATATTAAAAAAAAAAATAAATAATAATTTCCAAGTATTTCAATTAGTGCCCTATGAGAGTCATTAAAAATTTTTACAATTATAAATAATTATAAAAGGTTTTAACTGTGAACTCCAAAGCCACTTTCTCTAGATTATAATCAAGCATTTTGGAAACTTGAATGAACAGAAAAAAAAAATCATTTTTTTCTGGTTTGTGCTGCAACATA
This sequence comes from Archocentrus centrarchus, assembly GCF_007364275.1. Classification (NCBI taxonomy): domain Eukaryota; kingdom Metazoa; phylum Chordata; class Actinopteri; order Cichliformes; family Cichlidae; genus Archocentrus; species Archocentrus centrarchus. The sequence continues at coordinate 4,078,218 of NC_044354.1, forward strand.
AATGAACGCTCAGAAATGGGCTGAGCTTCTAGCTTATTACAACCCTCTTCCACTTGACTTCCCTTCCCTTCCTGAAAACCTGCTTAGAAGTCCCAAATCTCAACCACCCACTCACCCCAATTTACCAGCATTCTCCCCAGGCTAAGTCATTTATTTAAATCCATATTCATTTCCCTCCAAGCAAAGTGATCTGTCTGAATTTACAGTTAGTGCTCTCTCTGTCTTCTATCTCTTACTATGTAAGATTTTCTCTATTATTCTCTCTCAGATGTATATTTTCTCCCTGCAACCCCGTTCATCCATCTCTCTCACGCTCAGATTTCATCTTGCAATCATTTTCTCTCTGTGTTTCACACTCTCCCCCTTTTTCTACCTATATCTATTGTTCTCTGCCCCAAGCAATTCAATCCATCTGACTTTAAGAATCATATCATCCAATCAGGGCCCACTCAGTAGACAGAGGCGGGCCCTGAGGGACAAACTAACCAACTCTCTGATGGGATTAGACATCCCACCTGTCCATCACTTTAGAAAACCCACACTAGGCCAATCGCCTCTTCACATAGTTTCATATGGCTGTCATTAAGGCACAGATGAGTGCACCCATTAACAGCCTATAGGCCCATATTGTTCTGCTTTGGCTTGGAGAGTAGACAGCTGTTTCAGAGAGCAGATGGAAGGTGTGCAAGTGCACACAAACACAAAACTTGGAATCTTATTCCTGGGTCTCAGTTTGAATTTGTAAAAGTGGGGCGTGACATGGTCATTTGCACTCTCTTTCTCCCAGATAAAACTGTTATTAAGAAACTGAGAGAAAAGGAACATTAATAAGGAAACAAAAAAATTCCCACAACTGCTTAAAGACTTTTGCACTTGACTTAAAACTTAAATTAAAGTTGTTTGAGAGCACATGCTTTAGCAACTGATATTGAAGTTCATCTCTTGAAGTCTCTCATACTGTATGACAATAAATAGTACAGATTTAGTGCGCAATGTTTAAAATGCACTTTTATTTACTTTTGCTAAGTAATTTACTTCTAGTTAGTTAAGAGTACTTATTAACTAAATATAGAGCAATAGATTGCTAATGCAGTAATGATTACATTTTATGAAAACTTGAAATGTAATTGTTAGATATATATATATATATATATATATATATATATATATATATATATATATATATATATATATTAGGGGTGGGACTCGATTAAAAAAATTAATCGAATTAATTACAAGCTTTGTAATTAATTAATTGAAATTAATCGCATTTCAATATTTGACATGAGAAATAATAATTTAAGTTTAGTTGATGAATAAATCAATATACATAAGCTTAAACTTCAAAATTTTGTTTATTTTCCCACCAGTCTACTACACAGACTGGTGAAGTGCTCCTGTGATAAGCAAACTCCTGAAATTAAAGTTAAGCATCATAACTGGATAGTTTTATTCAACATTAATGTCTCACTTAATATAGTTGGAAATTAATCATTCTCTCAGCTGTATTCCTTGATGTTGAAATGTGTTATGCTTGTTTTAGCAGCTTATTTTGAATTAAAGACTTAAAATTAAACCACAAAAAGGAGAAAAGTTCATTCTCCGTTTAACAGCTGTTTTTACACAGCTGTGCTTCACACTCACGGTTGCTAGGCGACATGAGCTAAGCAGAGGTGACGGCAGGTTATATGAAGGCGAGCCGCCTCACTTCCGGCCTTTGCGGGTCTTCGTGGGCTGCGAAAGACGTGGGCGGGTCCTTCGCAGGATGCGGCCCCTAATTTGGACATTGGCGTCAATATCATCTGTATGCCGGGAATCGGCACTGAGAACGTTCCACGGTGTCAAAGTGCGATTAAAATGCGTTAAAAATTTTAACGCGTGTTAAAGTCCCAGCCCTCCGAGACAGCGACTAGAGATACAGAGATATAGAGAAGAGAGAGACACCGAGACAGAGACAGAGACAGAGATAGAGAGACAAGATACAGAGACAGAGAGAGATAGACAGAGACAGAGAGAGAGAGACAGAGACAGAGACAGAGAGAGAGAACAGAGAGAGAGAGAGAGAGAGAGACAGAGACAGAGACAGAGAGAGAGAGACAGAGACAGAGACAGAGACAGAGAGACAGAGACAGAGACAGAGACGAGAGAGAGAGACAGAGACAGAGACAGATGAGAGAGAGACAGAGACAGAGACAAGAGAGAGAGAGACAGAGACAGAGACAGATGAGAGAGAGACAGAGACAGAGACAGAGAGAGAGAGACAGAGTACAGAGAGAGAGAGACATGAGACAGAGACAGAGAGAGAGAGACAGAGGACAGAAGAGAGAAGAGAGAAGAGACAGAGAGAGAGAGACAGAGACAGAGACAGAGAGAGAGAGACAGATACAGAGACAGAGAGAGAGAGACAGAGACAGAGACAGAGAGAGAGAGAAAGAGACAGAGAGAGAGAGATAGAGACAGAGACAGAGACAGAGAGACAGATACAGAGACAGAGAGAGAGAGACAGAGACAGAGACAGAGAGAGAGATACAGAGACAGAGACAGTAGAGAGAAGATGACATATACATATAGAGATATACATATATATATATATAATATAGATAGATATATAGATATATATATATATATATATATATATATATATATACACACACACACACACACACACACACAGGGGTTGGACAATTGAAACGGAAACACCTGGTTTTAGACCTGAACATCCCTTTCAGGACAGCTTCCTCTTGCGTCCACAGTTATCCTGTTGGATGTGGTTCGTCCTTCTTGGTGGTATGCTGACATTACCCTGGATACCATGGCTCTTGATACATCACAAAGACTTGCTGTCTTGGTCACAGATGCGGACAGCAAGACGTGCACCAACCAATTTGTCCTCTTTTGTCCATTATGTCACCCATAATGTTGTGTGCATTGCAATATTTTGAGCAAAACTGTGCTCTTACCCTGCTAATTGAACCTTCACACTCTGCTCTTACTGGTTGCAATGTGCAATTAATGAAGATTGGCCACCAGGCTGGTCCAATTTAGCATGAAACCTCCCACACTTAAATGACAGGTGTTTCAGTTTCATTGTCCAACCCCTGTATATATATATATATATAAAAACATTGTAAAGCAATTTTATATTGATGAATCATGCAGCCCTAGTCAGAGGGGGGTCATTTTGATTGGGGATTTTCTCTGTAATCATTGAAGGGTCTTTACCTTACAACATAAAGCACCTTAAGGAACCACCATCCTGGTAACTGCCAAACCCAGACTTGTCCATTGGATCGCTAGATGGAGAAGTGTGATTCGTCACATCAGAGAACACCTCTCCACTGCTCTAGAGTTCAGTGGCAGCGTGCTTTACACCACTGCATCCAACGCTTTGCATTGCACTTGGTGATTGTAAGGCTTGGATGCAGCTGTTGGGCCACAGAAACCCATTTCATGAAGCTGTATATATACACCGGATGGTTAGCACAGTTGGTAGCACCACTGCATCACAGCAAGAATTTGAGAAGTGTGAGAAATGGATGGATTTATATATATATCTTTTTGCTTTAAAAACTTTAAAAACTTTCTCACCCATTCTCCTGTCTTTGGTAGACATGTCTACAGGGATTAAAAGGAAATGAGGATTGTCTCATTGTGGTTTTGTGTGTGTCACATCTGTGTGAATATGGATGTTTTCTTTCTGTTTTTTTTTTCTTCCTGTTTTCTGGAATGTTCGCAGACCCCATGTGAAATTAGTATTCTTATTAGCATAGGGATATAGGTCAACATTGCCCTGAATATGTCTGTTTATATGCCCCTATTGCGGCCTTGGTGGCTGTGTGTGTGTGTGTGTGTGTGTGTGTGTGTGTGTGTGGTGTGTGCTGTGGTGTGTGTGTGTGTGTGTGTGTGTGTGTGTGTGTGAGAGAGAGAGAAAGAGATGGAGGGTTCTTTAACCTTATTTTATTGTTTATACCACAAAATTTTAATCATATTTAAAGAAAGGTGCAATATTTAACACAACATGTTACGTGTCTGACTGTACTGGATTTGTTACATCTAAATTAAACTGGACAAGGATTACATTACAGAGGTTAATACAGAGAGAAAATATGTTCTATATGGTATCCGATAAAGGGCTTTGTTAACAGTGGCAATATTAGTAGAAAATTTACCAATACCACAGTAGGTTTGAGGAGTGTAAACAGAGAATTCCCTCATTATTTAAACAAAAAGGAAAAAATTTACCCTTTAAGGGAAACAGTAGTGTTTCAGTTTGCTTGCTCTGAAATATAGTAATATAAAATTGAAGAACTTCTGCTTGATAAGACTTGTTTGAATCACTTAGGTAGACCTACTCAATAACTGAGGTATGATCAAAGAGTTCTGGGAAGGGCCCCACACAAATCAAAATAATTGTTTCAATTAGAACTCATCTCACATTGAAGATAATCTTCACGTGCATCTCAGGACAATTTCAGTGCAGTTGCCATTTTTTGATCTCCCGTTTTGTCCCCTTACACTTACCCTCAGTGACGCTTGCTGGATCTCCTCCTCCTCCTCCCCTCCCCTTGTCGAAGACTGCCATTGGTGTAACACCAGAAGTGGAAGGCTCCTATTGGTGGAACACCATGAGAAAAGATCCAATTTTTTCATGCAATCTGTTTAACTCCATGATGAAAGCTGGTTTTGTTTGTGACGCATTAGGACGATGTAGCAGAACTCGAGTGACAGTCTCACCCTAGTTGACAACTTCGTGGATCACAACCCCATGAACCTTTGGGAAAAAAAATGGCGTTCCCTTGGTGAAATAATGGTTCTCCACATGTATGTCACATCAGTTTGGAAGAGAAGTCGATGGTTGCAAGTTTAACGTCCATTGTGCAATCACAGGTGCACATTCAATGTGGTCATAACAGGACTTGCAGTGGTCTAAAAATGGCAGCTGCACTGGAATCTGTCTGTTCATGTCTAAGATGATGATGTTCAATAGGAGACTGACCGAATTTAGATCAGATCAGGGTTTTTTGAGCCTGTCCTATCTGGGTTCATCCCAGAGGGTCCTATCCCAGAAGAGGCTGGGAGAAAGTTGCTGGTGAACTACGTCCAGCTTATTTCAACATATCCTCCAAACAAAACGTAAGCATCCGTCGTTTCTGCAGGGCCCCGAAATACGACCTATATTTACGTTTCCAAATGACTGTGCCTACCTCCAGCTTTGCGTGTCGAATGGACATGTCCTTCAGATGGTAAGATGGCGGCGCGCATAGTCGCAGCGGCTCAGTGCTCTCCTTTTCGGTGCTCTGTGAAATTGTGTATGTTGTTATGTGTGCTTCAACTGTGGCTCAACACATCACCATTATGTCGGGCGGACATTATAACATACAGACGGCACGAACTCCTACATATAGGAGCACAAAGTGAGCAGGCGGTTATGGCTGACTTCCTCCACTCTCACAACATCCCGGTGGACATCGCCAGACCACCTGGCTCTTTGTGGTTCATCATCCCTGTGAGGGGGGGTCGCAGACGGAGACGGCGCAGAGAAAGGAGGCAGAAAAGAGGCGGCAGAGCTGGCGTTTTGGAGAGGCTACGTAAACGGCCTCATAGACCTCCGTTACCCAGTGTTTTCCTCGCCAATGTAAGATCACTCCCGAATAAAATGGATGAGTTGAGACTGCTGGTGGCTACAAACAGGACCGTGAAGGACTGCTGCGTTTTGCTCTTCACTGAGACCTGGCTTCATTCATCCATTCCTGATGCAGCCATCGAGCTAGCCGGCAGGACAACGCACCGGCATGACAGAATGCGGACCTCCGGTAAGAGCAGAGGAGGGGGTGTGTGCTTGTATGTAAACAACAGCTGGTGTACAGACAGTATGACTGTGAACAGCCACTGCTCTCCGGACCTGGAGTACATGACTGTTAAATGCAGGCCCATCTATCTGCCCCGTGAGTTTACAGCTGTTTTGATCACTGTTGTTTATCTTCCCCCTGATGCTAATGCTAACTCGGCTGTTAGTCTCTTACATGACACGGTTTGCAGTCAACAGAGCAGATATCCTGAGGCTGTACACATCATTGCAGGAGACTTTAACCATGTCGATTTAAAGACTGTTCTACCCAAGTTCCCATCAGCATGTTAAATGCCCTACAAGAGGGAACAACACACTGGATAAAGTCTACTCTAACATCAAGCTGGGTTTCAGGGCTGTGCCACTGCCACATCTAGGGCCAGTCAGACCATCTGTCCCTGCTTATGATTCCAGCATACACCCCCCTCAGCAAAACTGCTCTTTCTACATCTAAGACTGTTCAGACCTGGCCTGAAGGTGCCTCTCAACAGCTGCAGGACTGCTTTGAAACAACTGACTGGGACGTATTCAAGCACCAGGACCTGGAGCAGTATACCTCGGCTGTTCTGGACTACATCAAGTTCTGCACCGACACTGTAACTGTGGACAAGAATATCCGGGTTTTTCCAAATAGAAAGCCCATGGATGAATGGAAAGGTGCAGAGCTTACTCAGAGAAAGGAACATCGCCTTCAGAGCTGGTGATGGGGCGCTTTACAGCGCTGCCAGAGCCAACCTGAAGAGGGGCATCAGGGAGGCCAAGGCTGTATATAAGAGGAGGATTGAGGACTGTTTCCAGAGCCACGACTTCAGGCAGGTGTGGCAAGGGGTTCGGCATATTTTAAACTACAAACCCCAGCCTGTTAGTTGATCAGCGTAACATCAATCTGGCAGAGGAGCTGAACAGCTTCTTTGCACGCTTTTGAGGTACAGCAATCAGAGGACAGCCATCCAACATCCCTCAGCAGGCAGCAGCAGCATCCTCAGGCTGCAAGAGCAAGAGGTGAGGCGTATGCTGGAAACTGTGAACCCCAGGAAAGCTGTGGGGCCCGATGGTGTCTCTGGACGGATACTGAAGGTCTGTGCGGCTCAGCTGGCTGGTATTTTTACCAGCATTTTTAACCAGTCCCTGAGCCAGGCTGCTGTCCCCTTCCTGCCTGAAGTCCTCCATTATCGTCCCCATCCCCAAGAAGAACACTATCAGAGGTTTGAATGACTACAGGCCAGTAGCACTCACACCAATTGTTATGAAGTGCTTTGAAAAGCTTGTCCGGGCTCACGTCATCTCCAGTCTCTCCCCCAGACTAGACCCCCACCAGTTTGCCTACAGAGCAACCGGTCCACAGAGGACGCCATTGCCACGGCCCTCCACTCTGCCTTCTCTCACCTGGAGCAGGGGGGGGAACTACGCTCGGCTGCTCTTTGTGGACTTCAGCTCGGCGTTTAACACCATCCTTCCTGGCAGACTGGTGACTAAACTGTCAGATCTGGGGATACCACGCTCCACCTGTCCTTTGGATCAAGGACTTCCTGACAGATCGTTCCCAGAGGGTAAGAGTAGGTCCCCACCTCTCTTCAGCCATCAGCCTCAGCACCGGCTCTCCACAGGGCTGTGTGCTGAGTCCCCTACTCTTCACCCTCTACACACATGACTGCACCTCCATACATGCCAGTAACTGCATCATTAAGTTTGCGGATGACACCACTGTGGTGGGGCTCATATCAGGCGGGGATGAGTCAGCATACCGGGCCGAGGTGCAGCGGCTGTCAAGGTGGTGCAGTGAGAATAACTTGATCCTGAACACCACTAAGACAAAGGAGATGGTAGTAGACTTTAGGAGGACAACACATGTCATTCAACCTCTGTTCATCGAGGGGGATGAAGTGGAGCTGGTTTCAGATTTTAGGTTCCTGGGAGTACATCTGCAGGATGATTTGACCTGGAGTATCAATACGACCAGCATTGTCAGGAAGGCCCAACAGAGACTGCATTTCCTGAGGGTTCTTAGGAGCAACCATCTGACCCAGAATCTGCTGGTGTCCTTCTACCGTTGCTCTGTAGAGAGCATCCTGACCTACTGTCTGTGCGTGTGGTTCAACAGCTGCACAGCAGCAGACAGGAAAACACTCCAGCGAATCATCAACACGGCTCAAAAGATCATAGGCTGTCCCCTGCCCTCCCTCCAGGAACTGTTCAATGCCCGCTGCCAGAGGAGGGCACAGAACATCCTCCAGGACCCCTCACACCCTGGACACTCCTTGTTTCAGCTACTGCCATCAGGCAGACGTTTCAGGACAATGAAGGCCAGAACAAACAGACTGAGGAACAGCTTTTATGCCAGGGCTATCATTGAACTGAACTCTGTGTGGTTTGGACAGTGATGTGGGGTGGTAGTGCTGACTGTGTGCGTGCGTTGGTGTGTGTATTGGGGCTAGATTCGTCTGTTAATTTAATTTACTATTGTGCACTGTATTTTAGTAATCATTTTTATCACTCATATTTTTATTATTTTATTATTTATTGTCTGTGATGGCACCTAAAAAGGAATGCATTTTAATTCGTTGTGCAAACTTCTGTGTACAATGACAATAAAGATTCTGATTCTGATTCTGATTCCTTGGGTAATGTTGCTGTGGCTCGGAGGATAGAATAGTAATTTATCAATCAGAAGGTTGATGTTCGCTCCCACGGGCTGTTCATGTCACACTATCCCACGGCAAAATAATGACTTCCGTACGTGAATAACGAATGTACCTACCTACGACTACTTTTGGGGTCTGCCGGACAAACACCGAACATTATTTAAATGCACTTTTGTCTACGACCACTAGATGTCGCTTTTTTCCCCTTCCAAAAACGTAAATATTGGTCGTAATTCGTGCCTGCAGAAGAAACGACCAATACCTACGTTTTCACTCTGAGGACAGGCTGGCTTATTTGGACAGCATGGCATTAATCATGCTGGTGATTACCTGCTTTGTACTGTGCCAGCTTTGGTCTCTCAATTTTACAACTACATGGTTTAATAACCATTTAGTGAGTAAAAATGAAATGGATGTAATATTAGTGGTGCAATGATGGAAAGTCCAGAAGCTCAACCTCTTTCATAGCATTTAACAACTTGGCCTTTCCAGCCGTCTGTAGCCCTGCAGTGGAAGCCAACTGCTGTCTGTTAACATGAATACAAAAAGGAATTTCAGATTTAGGCAATTCCTCTCTCTCTTTATTGCACCCTCCTTTTTTACTCATCGTCGTTTACACATCTCAGTTTTATAAATATGAGGAAAGTGAAAAGAATAAGCGTGGCAGAAGAGAACAGCAAAAGAAATAGCAGAGTGAGGAAATGGTGATAAAAAGCAGGAATTGTTAGCCCTTCAGACCTCTTGTGGAGCTATTCTGGTCATATTTGACTGGGAGGAGCCCCAGGGAGATCAAGAACACACTACAGAGATTATACAAACAGCATGAGGCAGCCTCAGGATGCCCCAGGAGGGGCTGGAAGACAAGGTTGTGGGGGGAAGGAAAAAGCAACATAATAAAGGCTTTGTGTTTAATTGAACACTATAAACATAGCATCTCCAAATGAATATCAGATTTGTGTCACCTCAAATTCTATTTTTGTTTAAGCATGTAAGCAATTGTTCTTCAGTATCTGTCTTTTTTATGGCATTACATTTTACAAGGCCACATTATTTTTTGCCCTTTCACTGTTTTTCATCATCTCACACACCCTCTCACTCTCACCTGTCACGTGTACTAACACGTTGTGCAGTTTGCTTTGTCGCTTTACGTGAGTGCACAAGAACAAACAAATGTGATGACATGTGTGCCAGGGGAAGGCATTGTTTCCTTAGGAGGATAGAGATTTTAAGCACTACAAAAATCATTACAACTGTCTGTGTCATCTACAATCATATTACAATATACTGCATCAACTTGTTGTTTGTAACAAGAGGTAAGAATCTGTTTAGTTCTCTATGCAAAACTCTTTGTTTAAGCAAAACACACCAAAAGTGCAGTTGCACAGTTCAGTGGCACCGGATTCAAACTGGATAATGTCCTCTTCTCTGTCTGCTTCTGGGCAGAATAAAAGGAAACCACAACCATGCTGAAAAGCCTGCAGGACTTCCCAAGGAGACCACCTATGAGGAGCGGTTGGCCATTTTTTTTTAAGTATGGCTTTTGTGTTTTTATAGGCTGAAAGGCAGGAATTAATAATTGTACCTTGGAGTAGAGATTTGTGAAAGTTCTTGAGCAATCCAATGAAAATAAAGATGTTAAAGCTAAATGTGAATTAAGCTTTATCCTGATTTGAGCCTGTGTGTATTACAAAACATACAACAATACCATCAGAGAACCAAAGCACCCCCCTCCCCACATACACACACACACACAAGTAGTTGCTACTCATCTTCTTTCCCCAATAACACTTTGTCATTACTAAGACAGGTCAAGCACAGGGCATGAAAGGCTGAAACTCGCATGGACACCTACAGTAGCAGTCCTGTTGTATCTGAACTGCTCATGTGTTGCAGTGATGGGGTGCTAATGGACCAGCAGGAAATAACATGGCTTCCTGAGGGAACACAAAATGGAGGTATGGTAACTGCTGCCAATATATCAGGGTGAGCGAGACGGAAGGAGAGATGGGTGGAAGCTGGTGGGGAAGAGAGTATGTTTGAGCACAAGCACAAAGGATCATTTGATACTAAAAACAGGGGGTTGGACTTTAAAGGATTAATGAATCAATGCAAGGTTTTATTTAAATCATTTTTATTTTATTTTATTTGTTAAATGGTCATTTTGATTTTTGACCTTCATCAGGTGATTGCCGTGCATTGTGGCCAACATGCGTGGTTGTGTTGAGAAACTGCGTTTAACACGAGGCACCACCCTACTTAACTTCTCAATCGGTGAATGTTTGTGTGTTCGCGATTGGTGCTATGTACTTCAGCATGGTAATTAGCAGCTAATTAGTTATTGATTAAGGTCAGTATATTTTATGGAGGTGAGAGGACAAGTGTGACACGGGGGACAGTATAACAGCTCAGCCATAATTCACCCTCTACTGCACAAAAACAGGCAAACACCTGCACAAACAATGCAGGTATCTGCATATGTCTTTCCCTTCCACTGATTACAGTGGTGACAATGATAGATAATTTATTCATTATTATCTCTAATAGTCTTCATGTTTGCTTATTTAGTCATTATTAGTTAATGATAACACCGGTCAGACTAGTCTATGAATAATGAAATTTATAAATGAACTAACCTATGAATATGCCTCTCCCATGTCAACTATGGGCTAAAACTGTGGTATTGTTCTATTGCAGATATAGTAATTCATATGAATATTGTTATTAATATTAATATCAAAAAGGGTGGAGTGTCCACTCCAGTAATACAGTACAAGTATCTTAGGGTCTTGCTGGAAAGTGAGGGGAAAGGAGAGCAGGAGATTAAAAAAGATGGACTGTGAGTGATGTGGGTGCAACAACTTAGTGTCTCCCCACAGAAGAGCAGGAGGAGGTGACCCTGCAGGTTCTGGAGGTCTGGCCATCTCTGCTTAGACTGCTGCCCTCACGACCCAGACAAGTGGCAGAAAATGGATGGATGGATGGATGGATGGATTATGGAAGCTTGTTTCCGCCACTAATAAAAACAAAAAAAAAATCCCATCTGTAACTTAGTAACTCAAAATTTCGAGTTAATAACTTGAAATTTCGACTTAGTACTACCAATCAGGAAGCTCCGTTATCCGTACATCATTTCCTTGCTAACCGGAAGCAGGAAGCTGAAGGTATCAGCTGTCCAACAGATTGACATGAAAACACTGATTCCTTACCTTTTATGCAGCTGTTTTTTTTGCTAGAAGACATTTTGACCATTGACAGTCAAAAAGATGCCGACAATCTGTTCACGTTTGCTAGAAACTGCTAGCTCACTGATTCTGTTGCTATCCCATTTTGAGTGCGCTGACGGCATCTGCTTCCAGGTAAAAAGGAAATGAACTCTTCCTCGGAGCTTCCTGATTGGCAGCGCTAAGCCGAAGTTTCGAGTTGTCAACAGGAAAATTTGCGATATGTAACTCTAAATTTTGACTTAACTCTAAATTTTGAGAAAATAACTCAAAATTTCAAGTTACGGATGGCAATTTTTTTTTTTTTTTTTTTTTAGTGGCAGAAACAAACTTCGATAATGGATAGATTAATGGGTATTGTTGACAGTTATTATATTTATCATTTGTGGGGATTTCATATTATATAACTGAAAAATTGTATATTTATAATATCCTGTTTATTCTAATATAAAGCACGTTAAATGCTAGACATGTCCTTGCTAATATTAAAGTACAGTTTTTTAAAAAAACTTACCTGGATCTTTTTTTTGTTTGGTTTTTTTTTGTATATGAAGTGGATAGGTCATAGTGTTAAAGGTGATTATTTTTTAATTAATTCTTTTCTTATTCTAATTCATGATGTGATATATAATGATATATAATATCCTTTATTTTATGCAGATAAGCAGGGAATTAATCTAGAATAAACAAAAACAGAAGCACTGGAACTATTTAAGGTGACGTGGATCTCTAAACTTTTTGTGCTCTTATTTTAGTGCAGATAAAAGTAATATGCAGGCAAAAAGTAAAAAATTTGACAATTTTTCTAGATAAACTACTGAGTTATGAATATAATCGTGATTAAATTCAAAGGCAAAATCAATTCTGATGTGAAAATGAACAAAGAAAACAGATTCCTGCATCCCATAAACTCTAGTGTCTCTGAGGCATTGTTTCATATAAACATATAAGTGAAGCAGTTTCTCCCCCCGTGAAAGTTTTGTCACCAGGCGATCTATGGAACTGTCACTGGGAAGCATTCATAGCTTTGCTGATTTAACAACAAAATCTCTTTTTGCTCTGTAAGAACTGAATCTCTGGAGGTTTAAAAAATAGTTTTAGATCCCCTCAAGGTCGCAACTCCCACAGATATACGTCTTTGAGTGTTGCTAATGGTCTGGTCTGATGTGCACTTCAAATTGCTGGCTGTTTCCTAAGCCTGTTACTGCTAAATGGAAAATGTGTGACTTTAGATTATATTGTGCATGTGTGTGTGTGTTGGTGTGTGTTTGCGTGCATGTTTGTGTGCATGTGCGTGTGACCTCTGCCTTTAATCCACTTTACCTTTCATTTCCTTTCGAGGCTCTCAAATGACCAAGGGCACCTGGATTGAATCCCTCTTTTCTTCTTCTTTTATCTAAACCTCTTTTTGCCCCCCCCAAATTATTTCAGGTATTAAAGTGAAACATTCATTAAACAGTCATTAAACATGTACTTAAAGCTAAATAAGCTTGATGGAGACACTCCCAATGCTGTAGCTATCAAGTAGTTACCTGTTAGTGACAAGCTGCTGGGAAAGTTAGTAGTTCAATAAAGACAAACTTGATTTACTTAATTTGTTGGTTATTTTAAAGCATTAAATACACAACTAAAATGACAAATTATTGTTTTGTTTTTGTGATCTTAGCAGAACCTTTTTTACTTAGCATGGAATTACCAGATTAGTGAGTTTCAGCTTGAAATGTAATAATAACATAATAGCCTTAAGTGACTGTAATCATTCTTTAATCATATCCACTGAGAAGATTAAAAAGATCTTCGAGAAAATTGAAACGTATACTGTATGCATCCAGCAGCCTCAAACATTCCAGGTGTGATTAATTTGTAAATTGATTTACTTGTGGCAACCAAACCTCTAACCTCTGTGGCAAAGCACTAAAAATTAGTTTATTTATCGAAGGAAGTTAATGTAACTTGGATGCACCCCCCCCCCCCCCCCCCCCCCCCCCCCCAATAAAACCAACAGTGAAATATACAAAGGGTAGAGGTGGGGAAAAGTACAGACATTTTATATTTAAGTAGAAGCAGTAGAAGTACAGATACTTGTATTCAAAAATACTCTAGTAAAAGTTGAAGTACTGATTCAACCTCTTTACTCAAGTAAAAGTGAAAAATTACAGGCTCTGAAATGTACTCAAAGGAAGTAAAAAGTAGCTCTTTGGAGGACATTGCTACCATGTATTTTTGTGTAACGCTAACTGAACCTATGTGCTACATTTACGCTATATTAATGTAATAATAAAACAATATTAGTTCATGGGAATACAAACTTTATTTCAATCAAAACTGAAATAAATTTGATCTCACCCTCTTTTCTCCCCCTGGGAAATACAGCAGCTGTGCTTTTAGCTAGCAAACACACTGTGTGATAAACTGCACACAAACAGTTTGTGTGTTTACTGATTGTTCGGCTGTTAGAAATGCTGCATTTGAAATTACCTGCTACAACTAGTGCTGGCAGCTTCCTGAATCACCCGAGTTAAGGAGTCAAATCATTATGAAAAACACCATGCATCCAGGATGTTTGACTGAACCAGGTGACTGATGGACTCACCGGAAAAACCAGGCGAACGAATCGAGTGTACGAAAAATATTCCACAAGCAGTTCTATGGACCGTCATTGACAAACAGTCATTGGCAAACAGCAAATAGATGTCCATTCCCTCCAGTTACTATTTAATACTCACATATTTTGGATGAAAGATGCAAAGTAGGGGATCAGAAATTACAAACAAAAACACTGATATCACAGCAGCAGCAGCTGTTTTACGTGCATGTCTGCACATGCGCAGCAAACGCAAAGAGAAGGAGCTGTTACTGAGATGGTGAGCTCAGGTGGAGCGAAAGGAAATTTCCTGGCGTCTAAAGCAGCAGCGCTTTTTCCTGTAACCACCTTAAAACCTTTACTGGGAAACAGCTGGAGGTCCCTCATCAACCACCTGATCAGCAAGTGAAGAGAAGAGAACTTTGTGGCTGCTCCATCCACCGCTGTTTGTTTCACACAGAGAAATATCTGCATTTAAGCTACAGAAGTTATAATATGCAAATGAATACGACAAAGGTTTTTTTTTTTATCCGATTAATCAATGGAATAATTGATAGAATACTCGATTACTAAAATATTTGATAGTTGCTGCCCTATTACTGTCACAATTTCATTGATGAAACAGTTTGTTCTCACTGCCTCTTTTCTCTCTGTACCAATGGTGGCAAAACCTCAGTGGGTACTGTAGCATTTAGAGCCTTTGTTAAATTGAACAAAAATAGAAATGGAGGAAAACAACAAGCAAAAGAAAACAAAACATGGTGCCCTTTGGGGAGTGAAGTGACATACCAGTTGCAGTAATAGTAAAAATTGTTTCACCTCCAACTCATCTCACCTAGAAACAACTATATATTTTAATCATCTATATCCTAATAGAATTCTAAAAGATGGGATTACCAGGGCCCCACCCTAAAGCCAGACGTGGGGCGGGAGCTCGAAAGAGAGTGCCTGGTGGCCGGGCCTTAGCCTGTGGGACCCAGCCAGGCGCAGCCCCAAGAAGAGACCTGGGCCCAAGGAGGTTCCTTGGTTATCAAGGCTGGCTATTGTGTTTAAGTGTTCGAGCTGAGTACATTGATTTTAGAATGATTAATACTCCTTTCTCTTTGCATTAATATTATTTTACTGTTATATTAATATGACATGAGGTTCGGTTAGCTTCTCACAAAAACAGCTGGTAGAAATGTCCTTCAAAGCTACGTTTTACTTTTATACTTTCATTACATTTCAGAGCCTGAACTTTTTCACTTTTACTTGAGTAAAGAAGTTGAATCAGTGCTTCAGCTTTTACCATAGCCTTTTATATACAAGTATCTGTACTTGTATATAAATATATTCTGCTTGTGTGAAGAATGCGTGAAGAATGCGTGTACCTATAAACACTTTCCTGCTGACTTCAGATCCTCAGTTAATCTTTTTGGGTCATAATGAATAAAAAAAATGAAATCTATTTTGAAAATTTTGGCCATACTCTGTTTCAAAAAGGAGAATCCCATCTTTAAGGCCAATGTAATTTCTGGGTCCAAATGCTCCTACATAAACAGCAATGGCATAACCAGTGACTGTTCGCTATTACAGAAGATTGTAACATACCTCATCTACTGCAGCTATTTCCTCTTCTCTTTCTCATCAAATGACAACTGTTTTTTTTTTTTTGTTTTTTTTTTGAGTCCGATTGGTTAAAACAACTAGGGACACAGCATTGCGGCATATTGATCACATGATAGTTTGGATCCGGAAATGGAATTCTACGCCATCACTTAACAACCGGATTAGCTTGTGGTATTTTCCACTTGCTCATTGGTCAATGACTCGTCGATCACAAGTGGTTAGTTTCACAGTCAACTCCACCCTTCCTCTTCACGTCTGTCTTTTGTAACCAAGATAGTGATGGCAGAACTGCTCACCTCAAGACTTCTTCAGAACGGGACGTCACAATCCAACAGGTTTGGTGGTGCCACAGTAGCTACATCCATCTTTTACATTATACTGTCTGTGATTAACAGCACCTGGCAGTTAATCTTTAAGCATATTAATATAATTTTAACGCAAATGCTTCTGTTAATATTTGACCAGTTAAAGCATACTCTAATTTAAACTATTAGTAAACTACTAAAACGACTGTAAATATAGCAACCTGAAAATACATGCACGATGGCATTTTATTTATCTTATAGTTTATTTGTGAGGGAGCAAAAACCACTGACAGCTGCAGGTGTCTGATATATTGACTATGGAAAAGGAAGTAGCTTAGTATAAGCTAAGATCTGGTCAGAATGAGGCCAGATGTGTCACAGGTTGGTGTGACTGTACTGTCAGTCTGCCACACTGCATAGCACGAGCAGACTAGCATCTACTCCACCTGAATATAATATAAAGTGTATGCTTTAGCTGTAGGGCTGAAATCCTCAAATCTTATAAAAGTGTGTGGGAAGAATAACAATGGCAATAAGAACATTTGCCAAACAGTTTATTAACTTTGGTAAAATTATGAACAGAGTGGAGTGATCTATTTTGTCCTTTAGCGCTGCAGTGTGGGAATGTTGACAGTTAAACTTGAAAGCTATGTCAGCACAATAACAGATTTTGTCATGTAAAAAGAAAAAAGAAAAGCAAAGAAATGCATTTTTAAAGACAAAATATTCAACATGTTTATTTCTTGGTTTGTCAATAACAGCTTCTGAAAAGCAACTCCTCTGACAGACCTGTTTCACTCTCACTAGTCAATCAAACACCCCTTAATCCGGAACACCTGCCATCCATGGCCGTAATGGGGTGTAGAGGGATAATGCACTGCATACACCGAGGTGTCATTTTTCAAAGTACAGGTTTAATGTTGTGAACTATTAATGTGGACCAGTGCCCCAAGGCACCAACAACTTGTGGGCAGCTCTGCGATGCCAGAAGCTTCTGACAAAAAGGCAAAATATGACATCCGTTTGCTGCACATGGGATGTGTGTTTGTGTGTTCGTGTGTGGCCAGAATGTGTCTGTGTGCGTGTATGGCTTGGACTTGCTGTGCTTTGGTCATGGAGGATGGAGGGGTTGCCTCTCCCTACCACTCCCCCACTGGCTATTGCTGCTTCACCCAGGATGTGGGTACTCGGTGGCTCTTCACTCACACAGCAAGATCATATCTTTGTTTGTGTATCTGTTTTTTTTTCTTTTCTTCACTGTCTCTTCTCCTTTCTTCTCGCCTGTCAGCTCTGACATTGTATATTATATATTCAATGCAATATATTGTACATATTGTGTATATTAATGTGAATAATAAAAAAAAAGAAATAAAAAGAAACTGACTATCAGAACTGTTCTATCACAGCAAGTAGCAACACACACCACCCATACCAGACTGACCCCCCCCAGCTAGATCACTGCACTATAGTATTATTTCACCGCAATTTTCAATCCATGATCTCGCGACAGTCCGGCTCATGTTTGATTTTGCAGGGCAAAATCGGGACCAGCGTGAAACCGAGGGGGAAGTGGAGGGAAACCGGAGCTCAAAGGACAATTTGGGCTTCCTATTAAAATTAAAATCCCAGGAGCTTGTTTTGTTTCTTGTCTTCGTAGACTCACAAGGATAACGTGTTGCTTAAGAAATGTTTATTAACAATAGCTGTATTGGCATCAAGTCACATTGTCCAATCAGATTCAAGTGCCTTCAATCATCCGTAGGACAACGGCCACATAACATGAGATGCTGCACTCTGGTGCTGTGTGGAGTTTTTCGAAAACATTTCGAAACATTTTACAGTCAAAACAGGATCGCATCGGATTACCTTTCACAGGTAAGACTGGCGAATTGTTTTTGATTGTATTTGGCCATTCTAACATTTTGAAAACAGAATTATTTTTTGTGCCTAAAAGTTTCCCAGTGTATATTAGTGCATATTTGAATGTGTAAATGAACGCATTAACTTAAATAACTTTGTAGACGCTTTATGAAGTTCAGTCTATTCAATTGTATTAGTCTACAGTGCAGATCTGCCACATCCAATATCACGGACGCGCTGATGTGTCACAGCAACAGGCCACCCAGCTCAATGCGGTGTCTGCGTATATATATGTCTATGACCATCACTGAATTAGCAAGCTGCCACGGCATTTAGCATTAGCCCCCATCCCCGAACACACACACAGGCACTGGGCTGAAATTCTTTTCTGGCTAGAACCCTGGAACCCATAGAAAGATTATAGAGCTCCTTTGGGCAAAGTGAATGTGTTAGGGTTCTGCTTGCTAAAGCTGCTGGACAGGGCAGGTAGAAAAAAATAGCAAAAGCTCTGAAGTGACAGAGGTGGGTGTGAGTGTGTCAGCACGCATGTTTGAGGGCGATTTAGGGTATCTGTGTTGCTGCATGTATTAGTACGGATACAAAGCAAATTAAGAATTGATCTGTGTGCTGTTTAATGAACCAGTTGCAGACTTTGACACGTATCTACGTGATCCCACATATGTGCACACATATACATATATATTCATCTGTCCGTGAAAGAGGGCTGTACGCTTTTTGTTGGGCCATTAAAAGATTTCAGACATATTATTTCTTCCTGCAAAATTTTAAACAGAAACTTTTATATTCTCTCTTTACGTAACATCACAGTATAGTTAGGCAAGTAGTCCTCAGGTTTGGGAAAGTCACAAAACTTTAATATAAAATTGATTTGCAAACTAATTAAAGAGCTGTTTTCCACTTTGTAAGTATTTATCTGCAGCTGTTTTCTTCCTTTGCTCTGTGGCTTACAGAACATTTTTTATAGCTTCATTAGGGTAAAGCCTGGGAAAAGATGGAGTGTTACTGTTTTTCTGTAGAGTGGAACCTGTAGTTAAGGTCCTTCATTACAGTTTAGAGAAAGCGGGCATCAATCAATTGGATACTGTTTTCTGAAGGTCATAAAGCTATTCTTGTCAATGGAGGTGCTAGAGCACATCAAATTTAAAATGGAGAGAGAAGGACAATTTTTAAGGAGGTGAGCTTAAATGCTATCACTGCACTTGAATATAAAAGAAGGAGAAGGTGAGACAGATAAGAGGAGGGAAGTCTGATATTTTTAGACCTTTTCTGCTTTCTTGTGTTTAATGCACAATCAGGATGCACTTCTTAAGACAATTGCATTTTTATTAAAAGCTACTATATGCTAGTGTCCTGTGTAAGACAAAAAATCCATGTGTAATAAATTCATTAACATAGCCTGTCAACATGATGCTATCCTTGGTAATAGTGTAAGCTTTAATCATATAAAGAACAGGTAAGAGCTTTTACTTACATAACTGGTAAATCCTCATTTAGCAGTCATTTACGGATATAGATGGTGTCAGCATTTTTAAGTTTTAAATTAGTAAGCCCCATACTTTTTCAGCTCACCCACTATCCTATTTTTTTAATCTCCTTTCCTCTGAATTACTAATATCTTTCCTATTTGTGGTCTCTATTTCATAGTTCTCTCATTCACTTTCCTCCTCTCCTTTCCTCTCCCCATTGATCCATTTGTCATCTTCTCACCACTCTTCATCCCATCTTTCCTCCTTGCTTTACGTGAGGTCAGAATAATGGTGCTAATTTGTGTGTATGCATGTGCTTGTCTCCTATTTGTCCCCTACTAGCTTTGACACCTCTGACCTACACATACTGCTGTATCAACAACAGCCGCTCATACACATATACACCTCACGAGGGACGACATTTGAAGAGACCTTAACAAGATAGTTTACGCTGAAAGAGAATGTGGGAAAAGAGGGGGGAGAGCTGAGGAAGACTTGCTTATGTTGATAAATGCATCAAATGTGAGGGAAACAGCATTACACTGCAACTGGGAACATGTTCACCAAGTCAATTCCATAAATTCATTTCTATATGTTCAGATAATCAGAAAAGGGTGCTGTGCAATTCCCCCTGCAAACATGCATCCGCAACAAGTAATTATACAAAAGGTAAGTTAATGGAATCTGATGTAAAACCAAATGGAAATCTAATCTTCCCGAGCTTACTGCCTGCAACTAAGACCAGAAGCACAGACGTTTCCTCCCTCATACTTTCTTCTCCTAAATCAAGAACAAAGTTAAAGTGGAGGAGTTTGACGTAGTACTGCGCTGACTTTTATTACCGCAGGAGCTTCAAACCTATAAAAGAATTTTAAAAGCTTCAACAGAAGTGTGTATCGCATGTGTGGAAACTCTTGGAGGGCTGTGATGAGTATAGTTTCAATTACTAATGCATTGTACCCCGTTTCAAAAGCTGCCATGGCTATTGGCTTTGTTTCAAGAGGAATCATAAATGGTGGAGAAAACTATAATTTCTAAGGTTCCACTTGAATGTGGGTGAGAAACGTCTTGATGACCAACATTTTTGGAAACATTTTTTATCTGTCTCTGACAGTGGGCTACGGTCTGTTCCTTAAATATGAAGCAACAGCAAGCCTCTGGTTTGTTGTGTGTTTACAGGAAACAAACAAGTAACACAGCTCTGTCCAAAGGTAGCAGCCTGTGCCTGCTGTAAGGTACATACTGTTATTCATACAAAAGCAGGAGTATCAAAACTAAACATTGTGTTTTCATGTGTGGTTAGATGCGGGTTTATGTCTTGGCTGGCTGTAGTAAGCTCCTGCAGTCTTATTATTTCTTGTTGCAAGACAAACAGCAAGTTACTGCACCTGGCATGGAAATAAAGTAGCAGAGCACATGAGCCCCGGTGAACTGGACAGCTGTTTGTATTAAAACTCTTTGTGCATGTATGTGTGTGTATATGTATGTACGTATTTATTTTTTCATTTGACTTCTTTTTTTTTTTAAGTTTGACCTTATGTGTTCAAGCTATAGTAATTGAACCTCGGACAAGGTATGACAGCAATCAGCTGTTTTAACATGGAGCTGTGTTTCTGCCTCTATAATAGCTGTTTAAATATTTATTTGTGCCTGTACTATATGTTTGTCTGTAAACATCTAGATGTGGTCTACCCACCTACCACACACACCGAACGCTAACATTATATCTATCTGAACGAGTACTTTCCATTTTCCTGGTGTTGTTATTGATTGTACTTAAACAGCACCACTCCTGTCGGCTTGTACCAGGAAATTGGTTTCATATTGAAACTGTCACAGTAAGGATGTGTTTCATTTTAGGTCCTGAGGGCACAGGGGAGTGTAGCACCAGAGGAATCAGCCCTTATTCCGTGGTGCTGGCTCATTTCTGTAAAGGAATTTCTTGTTTATTAATTACTACAGTGGTTATGTATCCAGTTTGTATGGCAAAGACACTTCAGGCTTAGGCTGGTCCTTCCAGCAGGTTCGATTCCAAGTGCTACAGACAGACACTGATCGCATTATCATTCCACGACGGCTGCTCCAGATGACCTCTACGGTCTTGTCATTACACAAAAAAATATAAAATGATTACAGATTCAAAGAAAAAGCATGATACTGATAATAGAAAATCTGGAAAAATAGGTTGTTGTGCACACAGAACCACCTTAATTTCTTTAAAAAAAAAAATTAATAAAGGTTTTAGTTGTCTTGTGACTATAAAAAGAAGTGAATCAGGTGTTGCATGTCTCTGTGTCATACTCAAAAAATCCTGATGATTTTTGTCAAATAAACAAAATGCATGGTTATACTGTGTTATGCGTGCTCAGGATATCCTCACATATATTGCTCAAAGAAATTAAAGGAACACCTTTTAATCAGAGTTTAGCATCAAGTCAATTAAACTTCTGGGATATTGATCTGGTCAGGTAAGCAGCAGATGGGGTTGTTAATCAGTTTCAGCTGCTTTGGTGTTAATGAATTAACTACAAGGGCAACAATGAGACAACCCCCCAAAACAGGAATGGTTTTGCAGGTGGAGGTCATTGACATTTTCCACTCCTCATCTTTTCTGACTGTTTTTCACTAGTTTTGCATTTGGCTGGGGTCAGTGTCACTGCTGGTGATACCTGGACCCTACTGAGGATGCACAGGTAGTCCCACTCCTCCAGTCTGGGACATCAATACATGTCATTGCCAGGTTTGCTGTGTCTCCCAGCACAGTTGTGGAGAAGCTGAGGAGAAAAAACTGCTGCCTGTAACATCGTTTGGCATGACCGGTTTGGTGGTGGGTCAGTGGTGGTCTGAGGAGGCATATCCATGAAGACATGCACAGACCTCTACAAGCTGGGAAGCAGCACCCTGACTCTCATTAGGTATCAGGAAACATATCCTTGGACTCACTGTTAGACCTCCTAGTGCATGATGATGCCCAACCTCGTGAGGCGAGAGAATGCAGGCAGTTCCTGGAGGATGAAGGTATTGATACTATTGAGTGACCACCATGCTCGCCTGACCGAAATCCAATAGAACACCTCTGGGACATTATGTTTCAGTCCATCCGACACTGCCAGGTAGCACCTCACACTGTCCATGAGCTCAGTGATGCCCTGGTCCAGATCTGGGAGGAGATCCCCCAGGACACCATCTCTCATCTCATAGAGAACATGCAACATAGGGATAGGGCCATAGGGTCATACAAACTATCACTTTGAGTTGCTGCAATGAAATTTTGGCAAAATGGACTAACCTGACACACATTCTTTTTTTTTAACTTTGATTTTTGAGGTGTCTTTAAATTCAGCCCTCTGTAGGTTTAGATTTTTCATTTCCATCAAACTGTGTGGCATCCTTTGAGTCCTAGCACATTATTCAGTCCATATCAGTACAGACATGATTTGTTTCCCATTGAGATCTGATGTGTTTTCAAAGCCATCCATCCATCCATCCATCCAGTCAGGGCTCCTTTAATTTTTTTGAGCAGTGTATTTTAATGAGTCTGTGTATTTTCTTTTTTCCCTCATGCACATGCTAAAGAAAGACGTGTAACAATGCAAGTTGCATTATATTCAGCCAGCAGTTTCACAAAATTCATATGATTACATTACAAGTAGGATAGCTTGCCTGTCGGTTTGTGGATAATACAGACTGTGTGGAAAGTGATGTTGTGGACTCAGAATGCAGACACTGTAGGCAGGCAGGTTTTAACAGAAGGTGAGCGATTTATTAAAGCTGGTAAACTGCTCATAACGTAAAACACAAATCCAAAGTGAAAAATATAAAACTAAGACCAAAAGGAAAGTAAAATATTAACAATGGCACAGAAAACTGAGATACAGGAAACTAGGGAAAGTAACAGGCTAGGGCAGGGTGAGATACCGGGGTGAGGAAAACACATGCACTGATAAGTACACAGACAGGACAGGAGATGGCTGGGAAACACAGCTAAACTAAATCAGAACAAGAAGACACGGAGGAAGTAAAATAAAACGCCAAGCACAAGAAACTAGTGACTAAGAAAATAAAACAGGAAGTAAAGAAAAAGAGGCAACACACTTTGCATACAACCTGACAACAAGATACAAGGAGCACAGGGGAGGTAAACTCAACCGAAAAGTCAAGGACTAAAAAAGCAAACAAGAGCAGCGTCCAAAAGTCATACTAAAACTAAAAAGAGCTGAGAATAAATATAAATATAAAACACAACACAAAAACCCAAAACCCCAGAGTTCATGACATCGCCAGGATCTGAGCAATGCAGAAACAGCAAAGAAGAAACATCCCTACAAGTAAATATGGATTTAAATCATACATTTATACCCTTTTTAAAAATATATAACAAACAGTATCATGCCTTCTATATATATATATATATATTTTTTTTTTTAGAATGTGTTTTGGTAAATAGCACTGAATCAGAAGGGAAACCTTATTTATAAGAAATCTCCAGCGGGCAATTTTTAATCAACAAGATGTCAACAAGGCCTGGAATACTTATATGAATGCAACCAGCAAGCGAACATTTTTCTTAATGTCTGGAAGGTGAAAAGATTGAAAACTTTACCAAACCGTTTATCCTGGAGCTTCCATGTAATCACAGCACAAACTATGAAATTCTTGCAACAGCCATATATGTTTAGCCAGCTCCTTTTTTTTTTTTTTATAATCAATCTGTTCTTTAATCTAAAAATAAATTTTAGATAAGTGCAAGATTCCCATATCAGCATCTGAACACTGCATTCAGTAAAACAAAAATAAAACGTGTAAATTAGATCATCTCGTCCTGCGAAGTGTATTATGTACAAACAAAACTATAATTTATACATAAGCATCTCACTATGCTTATTTTTGAATACTTACCTTCACCACATCCACATCTGATGAGCTGCAGGTGATAGAGTCATCCACCTCCCTCACCTGCCCATCACTTTCCACAGTCACCACTTTGACTGGCACTGCGACACGTCGACCAGTTAGGATGGCTGTATTCACAACCTCTGTGTCCTGAGGAGACAATGAAAAAGAGTTCATGGGCTCTGAAGTTATTATATATGGTTTAAAATTGTTTTTGGTTGGCAGACACAGGAACACCCCCCCCCCCCCCCCCCCCCACCCCTGTACTATTGTTTAACAGACAGACATTCAAAAATAATACCCTGTTGTTTCTATTTACACTTCAGATTTCAGATGCAGTACAGTGTTGTGTTGTAATTAGACAACATAGATATGATAATAATGTTGCAGAGTGATGAAATTTATTCCTGTGCTAATAATAAGCTACCAGACTGAGTTCCCACCTTTAGCATGTCCATACTCAAAGAGCATCTGTCACCATCACCAGACATTACTGAGGATGGTGAAAGATGCAGGGGGGAAAAAGGGGAAGAACCATGGAGTTAGAGACCATGGAGAGTTATAAAGGAAGAGATAGAGGAGGAAAAGGTGATTATAAGCTTGCGATTATTGTAATCAGCATGATTACATTTGATTAAATCCTTCCAACAAAAATAGCACAAACAAACCAGCATACATGCACACCTCAAAACACTGTGTGCCAGCATCAATCTTGATTATTTGGCATTGAGTTTCCAAGGGGGCATTTATCCCCGCCAACACACACACACACACACACACACACACACACACACACACACACACACACACACGCACGCACACAGACACACACACACGCCTGATTACAGTGTGTTTTGCTGGGCCACTGTTTCTGGATGGGAAGTATGTGTGTCTCTAGTTTGACACCAGTGGAATTAAGCTTAGCATGAAAGATGCCAACAGAGAAGATGAAGACGAAACAGAGAATAAATCTGTGATGTTTTAAAGAAACATTTTGTGTGACCAGATTCATTTTGCAGTGAAACGGTTTCAGTTCTAAATCTTCTGTAGAACGGGAGATTTGCATCACGGATGTGCAGCTGACAGATCTGCAGCAACTTTATGATGAAGAATGTTTCCAGGAACTTGTTGAATTTTGAAGAATTTAGGCGGTAATGAAGGGAAAGGGGATTCAACCCGGGACTAGCTGGGTGTACCTAATAAAGAGACCATAAGTGTATATGAATGTTAATGGGCATTTCAACATTTGTGCATGAGAGCAATAGAGACAATATTGTATAGGATGCCAGAAAGAGGAATATTAGCGTTAACTGATTATAATTAACTGGTTATTGTACATGTATCTTCTTGGGTGTGCTAGAAGAATATGCAGCTATTGAGCAGAAGTAAGCCAAGTTACTCTCATTATCCTTCAAAAATATTCAATTTTTTTTTAAACTGCCCCATTAATGTAGACATTTGGGAAAATAAGACATCACAGAAAATCTGGGGCAAACTGTAAGTTGACCAAATACATGTATTTTAATGGGTGTTTTGGGCATTTTCAATGTTAGATACCTCATAAACCATTGCATTCTAATACAATTCAGATGTTTTATTTTTTACTTGGCTATATTTATGGCTGCTTGAGTTACAGTACTAGTGTCACGGTTCAGCCATGTGGAGAGCAAGGCAGGACCCAAATGCAGGACTGGGAGGACCGGGGTTTAACTCAAACTCAGCTTTCCTGCAGGAATACGCAGGGAAAAACAAACTACGTTCAGCTGAGCTAGACTGGAGCCAGAAATGCCAAATCTAAGACGAAACTAAGAATAAGCAGAGCACACGGCAGGAGGGAAGCCTTTGATGACAACGCGACAACCTAAAGCAAACTGGGGGCTCACGCAGGAGGAAGTTAGGGGAATGGGACACAGCAGGAGAACACGGGTGAACCAG
Organism: Archocentrus centrarchus; assembly: GCF_007364275.1. Lineage (NCBI taxonomy): Eukaryota > Metazoa > Chordata > Actinopteri > Cichliformes > Cichlidae > Archocentrus > Archocentrus centrarchus. The sequence continues at coordinate 4,104,601 of NC_044354.1, forward strand.
GGAGGCAAGGGGAAGCAGAATTAAACACAATAATATAATCTCTGGAGCTTGAAAAAGGCGACTGGACTTCTTTTTGTTTCTTGAAGACATGCACACCTCAAAACACTGTGTGCAAAAAAATTTTTGTTTCTTCAAGAAACAAAAAGAAGTCCAGTCGCCTTTTTCAAGCTCCAGAGACTACTATGACCTGGATGACTGAGAATCTACACAGACACAATAATATAATAATTATTTAATACTTTGTTATAGATCAAACTGTATGCAGAGCTTGGTTTTCCCTGAGCATTAAAATTTTGACACAGCTCTGCCTGCATGCATACAGTCAAAGCTAATACTAATTTTAGTCTCACTGGCTGTGCAGTATGCTAATTCTAAGGGTTTTCGTATTGCCATCGTAAATAAAACAAGTCCTCATACGTTAGGAGTGTATGGAGGCGTATGAATTTTCTGCTGGATTTTAAAATTAGCAGAAAGGGAAATAATGACTTAAAGTGAGAATACTCATTCTTTGTTTGAGGGTGAGCCAAGCTAGCTCTGCATTATGCAAATATCTTACAGTGTTCATTGTATTAATGAATGTGTGCTTTTATGACAGAGGAATTATTGCTGCTTCTGCTTCATCTGTGGTTAGTATCTTAAACTGATTGGAGTTTTGAGGCTTTGTGAATTTTCACTTGGTCTGTATGAAGGCTGGTGAGAGAAGCAGAATTGGCAGGATAAGGCCAAAGCTTTTCATCATGTTTGACTGAGAGTACAAGGCCATGTCATAACAGATATAGTTTTCAGTATATACCACCAACTATACTTAAAAATGTTTCAGCAGAAAGGAGCCTCGCTCTTTGGATTTCTTCCCCACAGAAACAGAGAAAAGGAGAGAGAAAGACTGAAGGTGTAGTCTCAGAGAGAACGTGCCTGGACATTATGCAAACTGCAGTATGAACAGTATGAAGCGACACTCTGTGCTAATGTGACAGCCAGATATTAACCTGTTGTAAAATGTCTATTTTGGAATAGGATTGTTGTATGTTTTTGAAAACAAATCAGAACAAAAAGAGTCAAAATAAAAAGATGCAGACATGGAGAAAACTGGAAAAAAAAATTAATCGGAGCAAAATTTTTAAAAATAGAGAACGTGGAAAAAAGAGCAGATAAAACATAACAGGAAGAAGAATATTAGAGCAAGTGTGAAGGAAACAGAAAAAGAGCCGGAGAAAGAAAGGGAAAGAATTTCATGCCTGTCCATGGGAATTATTAAGTGGCTCATCAACAACTGGCTCCCTACTGCCTTCAAAAGCTGCTCCACACTGCACTGAGATAAGCTCAGAGGAAGCGTGTATGGGTGGTAAATGTGTCAAGTATTTGTATGTATGAATGAATGCATTTTTGTGTGAGTTCATGTAGGTCCCTGACAACACCTGTGCATAGGTGTATGTGAGTCTGTGTGTGCATTAAGAGTCTCACACATACACACAGAGATTTTACAGGAGGGAGAAAGAGACTTTGTGTGTGTTTGTGTGTGTACACTGTGTGTACCTCTGCACTGACAAATATGTTGCATGTGCATGTTACAAAGAGAAATAAAGTCTAAGAAGCAGCCTCCCTCCTCAGCAAAGTTTAACCATGCATGCATGCGTGAGAGAATGTGCAACTTCAAGTGAAGCAACTAGAGCGAGACCACCCATCACAGAAACCCACAAACACACACACACACAGTACAAGTGCACACACACACACAAAGAGCAAAATAGTTGACACAGTAAAAAAAAAAAAAGTGTTTTGCTCCTCTGTATAAATTGAGTTCCAACTTACAATAAGTGTATGTAAGCATTTCTCTTTCTGACTCTCCTTACTTCTCTGCTGGTCTTTTGCTCATTTTTCTCGCTGTTTTTCTGCACACTCTTCCTGTCTCTCTTATACACATGCTCATATATAAAATACATGAATTTCTTCCGGTCAAAATGAAAATACAGACAACCAATTTGTGGCTGTGTTTCCAGTTAATTCACAAAGACATTAACACATGCTTAGACACACACATATAAAGGAAAACATATCTATCCTATCCTCTCTTCTCTTCATTTCTTAAATTGTCAAGTTTCTCATTTGGGGGAAATTGCTTGGAACATATACAACTCTGAGTCTCTCTTTGCACTTTTTTTTTTAAACCTTCTCATCACAGTCTTGCGATCCCTGTGCCATTAGGCACAAAAAATCTCTCGCTTGTTCTGCTAGTGCATTTAAAGTTGAAATTTCTAAACTGTGAGATTTCAGAGCTTTGTATTGGAGGACTGTGTTCTGCATCAAGTCCTCTTTTATTTTGAAGGTATGAATTTTAATCAGTAAGGAAAACAGACTGTGTTTGGAGCACTTTACCTGTAGCAATAGTAAAACAAAATCATGTGACATCATTGCAAATGGAGGCTAGTCCTCCATGACTTTCTGAGTTTGAATACATTAAACTAAATGACGTTAACACACTAAGACATGAAAGAATTTCTTCTATTCCCACAGCAACAGGACACTGTTTTAAATTCAAAGCAGTCATTTAATCAGCCTATAGCCCTTTGGCTATATTAAACACATGGCACACACTAACAAAGCTAGGCATATATTGACACATTTGGGCCAAACCCAGCGTATGCCTTGTTAAAAGCAAAAAACCAAATGATCTAAAAATCCATTAAAGGCATCCCATTTATTGACATATGAGTCATTTAGTTAAAAGGACAGATAGTTAATGGAGTAATTGGCCTTTTAATCAAGAAGGTACCCAATATCCCCCAGTAACAAATGTTACTTGGTCCGGACCCTTATGTAATCATTATAATCACTGCATTGTATTGCTCCATGAACATATGTGCATAAATGCAATGGTGGAACAATTGCATTGGCTCACTCAGAGCAATGAAGTTGTATTTAATCATCAAACATCATCATGATCAATGTTATTTGGAAGAAGACTTCAAAATAGACACGAAGATTATAGACAGAAAAGAAAGAACATTTTAGAGAATGGAAAGTAGAACTGATGAGTGGAAAAGCAGAATTATCATTGTAGGAAACTTTTCCAATAGCCTGTCATAAACAACGGTGCTTCCATTGTTTGCTTTGCATTTATGCATCCAGAGTTCAGAGAGGCTGAAAAGCAGAAAGCTGATACTGCGTACACGTACGTGTCTGCACTGAGACGCCACAGCAGAAGGCTAGTAAAACAGTAAAATTGTAGGTCATGCATCCCATACACTGTTTAATGCATGATATATGGCATTAATTAAACAATTAAAGCCAGTAAAGGTGTGCATGTGTGCAAATCTGGTGTTCATCATATTTCTGCCTGAATGCCATTTTCAGCACTGGGTTTGGTACATTAATTGAGGTTGCTGTAAGTTGTCATGTAGCCCTGTGGTAATTAGGTTTACATAATCTATCTAGAAACATCTGTAGTTTGCATCCATGATGAACTATTTCACTCTAGTTTAGAAAAATATCTGAAGTAAAAGGTAATATATACACAGATGTACATACATACACGTATAGTTATGTTCAACTTCCCGGCTGCATATTTCACAAAGTAATTACAAACCTACAAAAAATAAAGCAACATTGTAATGTTGACAACAATAGAGTAGGTGCACTGGAAACATAATCTTTTTCTTTTTTCTTTTTTTTTTATCACAAGCATAATTTTCTGCATTGCATTGTGCTTAATTTTAATGTTTTTTTTTTTATTATTAAAGTTCCACTTTATTATGTCATTCCTGTCACATGTCAACTTTCCAGCCTGTAAGAGTGTTTTCTGCATGACAGTATGAGCTTACACACATGCGCGTGTCAAGGCTCAGCTGTTGAAGGAAAATTGGTTGAAGGCACTTAGCTGCAATTTACTACAGACCCATTAAACACATCAAGGGTATGACATTCTGTGTGTGTGTGTGTGTGTGTGTGTGTGTGTGTGTGTGTGTGTGTGTGTGTGTGTGTGTGTGTGTGTGTGTGTGTGTGTGTGTGCACATGTCTTTTGCGCATGTGTGCCCATGTTCACTTAGTGTGTTTGTTTTCATGCCTTTGCATGTGTTGCTTTGGAGAATATTTTACATTTAACTGCCTAAACTAACCTTCACATGGAGAGTAACAATAATGTTTGCTCACATATAATTACATAGTAAGGACACTTGTATTTTTAAGGGACAGCTCCAATGAAACATCTTTAAAGTCAACAAATTTTATGCAAACTTTACAGTCAACAAATACGTAAACCCTCTGGATTTGCGTAACGATGTTAAATCATTAATAAAATAAAATACGTATCTAAAACACTTATAATACTGTTTTTTGTTAGTTTGGTGCCCCCACTAGTGCCATTCAAATTTAATTGTTATAAATTAATTTTAAACTTCTTGTAAACATTACCTAGAATGCCTACTCCAAGTACTCAAGACACACTTCAAATCATTATTTTAAATTTTGCCCATTAACAGTTGTCCTTCATGAATTTAAGGATACTGGATGTAGTTTTGACAGGATACAGAAATACGTTCATAATATTTTACTTAAGCTTTATTGTTCTTGTTCTGTTGTGAGTCTCCTGTTACAGTATAGTGTCCAAACTTTACATTTTTTCACTGTTTTCACTGTTGATTGACTATAAAAAAAACAGATTTTTATAAAAGATAAAGTTGTTTCCGTGACAGCAGACATTGCTTCCCATGTGGATGTTGCTGCCAAAAATAAACATAGTTTAAATCATGCCTGCTTGATACATCTTCATCCCGGCAATGAGCCTGTCCTCTTATGTCGTTTGTTCAGGCACGTTTTTACGACCAATAACTACATCGTAAAATGAAGCGACCTCTAGCGGTTGTACACGAAAGGGCGCGTGAATAACGTGTTCCGTTTTCTCCAGCAAATTTCGAAGAACTATATAAATATGGAATTTCTCAGATTTCTAAAAGTTCTGTTGGGACTAAATGGCATTAGATGCTTAAACATTAAATACTGGTTCCTTTATAGCACTCACACAACATACGACACACATTCACACACATTCACACAAGCCCGTCAGTATCTAGGATACTTTGGCATGCAGACTGAAGCAGCCAGGGATTGAACTACTAACGTTTCAATTAGTGGGTGACCTGCTTTACCTCCTGACTTACTGCAACATTACACGCTGACACAGTACGCAAAAGGTTGTTTTAAAAGGTGGCCTGTAGTTTAAACACCACGCCACAATATCAGGTGGCGTTGTCTTCTGCCACTTGTAGGGGCGCTCGTAGGAACAAATGACTGTCGTTCATTGGAGGACATGTTGCCAGCAATGCTGGCATAATCATAATCACAGCAGTGCAAGAGTAGAATTGGCAATTCAGCATCTCACCAATTGTGGAATATAGTTGTATTTACTCTTCAGTTACTGACTTATAATGTCCTATACTGACCAGTCACTTTTGAAGCTATGATTGAGTGGACACCGTAAATCATATACCTTACTAAATGCATTGTGTTTTTAGACAAGCTGAACTGTGAATTAACATTTCAATAGAAAGTCACATATATAGTTAGATATTTAGTTTCCACACCAGATATGCTTCACAGATCAAACTGCTTTAGTGCAAACTGATGAAATCTGATCAAACATCACTGTGATGTTCACCATTATCAATTCTCCTGACTCAGGTTTTCTTGGTACAAAATATTTCTGGAAATTAAGCTTGCCTAGTACCTGGAAGCATGGAAATGAGTGAATGTTCAGAATAGTTGATGCTGATAAAAGAGAAATGCAGCTCAAACCATCATTACATTAGATTTGGCTGGTAATGAGTATGTAGGGTTTTCTTTTACTCTAATGGATAAACGTTTTGGTGTACCAATTGTTTCAATCAAGTCAGAATAGGAATATACTGCCCTTTCATATAGCGCACAGCAAGAGTTAGGCTGCTTTGAATGTGTTTTAACTAATGGAATGATAGCTTTAGTTTGACAGCCTTTGTCAAGTGCCATGCATAGTTACCATGCATAAACAAAGCAAGCTTGAGTGTCCAGGATTTAAGTTATCTGTTTGACTCGTGCTGCTACCGAGCACTCTTTGTCCGAATGTCGATTTTTACAGTGCCTCATTAGTGTTGTAAAGTTAAAATGCTTGTAGTGTTTATGTAATTTTTGCAAACACTCACATGTTGTTTTGGGACTCATTGGCAATCTGTCGTTTGGCTACGAGGACACTTTAGGTATGCAGCAGTGCCAGTTAGGAATAACTGCTTTAGTCTTTTTTCACAACACGTCCCTCTCGCCTCTTGGAGAATCTTGGAATTGGCTTCTTTTTGGATAAGGTCCTCCTGATGTGAATGCACTGATAACGTGACGCTTAATTCCTTATGTTTGTTAACCCAGGCAGAACCTGCATATGTGTATATTTTAGTGTATGGTTGTATTTCTTAATGAAAAATGTACATGAATATGCACAGAAAGACATCCAACAACTCGCTCGGTTGTTTGTTCCTACCTCGTGAAACAATGTAAGAATTTGTGAAAATATTACAGGACATTTAAAACATCAAAAAGGTTCAGATCTGTACGTAAAAAGGTTTGTGACCCGGAGACTGAACTTTGAGTGTCGTCCATTTTTAGCCTTTATTATATTAGAAATCTCCAGTTTCTAGTCAAAGGCTTTATTTGTTTTTACATAACTGCCAAGTGGATTTCTATTTAAGAGTTTTTTTGAAGTTTTATTCTGCAAATAAAGTATCAGGTATACATAACAATAACATCTGACACAGTATTCAGTCATTTTCCAGATGGGGACAGTCTGAGATGCACACAGGTGTGTCATATTTGATGGCGGGTGTTTTATACACCACTCTTCAAAAAGGCCATCACTAGAGTTTGATACAATCGAGTCAGTCGAGCACAACATCAGACACAAATCATTGCTATTGTTACTGTTATTAAAACAAGAGGTTAGTAGTTTTAATGCTGTGCTCAAAGTGAGATGATTCACTTTTCAATTTACAATTTTTAAAGCATATGTAAGGTAATAAAACCAGATGTGATGTGATCTGTTTCTTTTTTTTTTTTGGAAACTGTGTCTTGACACTGGAAAGCTAATACAGTCTTCCTTATTTATGACTTTGTTTTTTATTTAAACTAAACTCCAGAAGCACAGAAATAGCTTGTTTTATAGGTGTAACATCCACACACACAAACCGAACAAACGTGAAACAAATAAAGAGTTTGACTACAAAACAGAACGTTAACAATCTGGCAACTAAAGCTGGACAGCAGGAAGTAGATATTGTATTCTGGGAAAACTGATCAGGTAATAAGTAACAGATGATGGACAAACTGGCAGGAAAACCAACAAACAAAATGGGAAGCATGAATGTGAGTGACAGCATGCAACAAAAAAAGAGCAAAATGCCAATCAAACAGCTGACTATATTATACCCCAGTATGAACACTAATCCATAAGTAATTTGGTTAGACTGTGGTAGAAAGAAAAGAACGAGAATGGAAGGTGTTAAATGAAGAATTGTGTGAAGTAAAGGATTTGATAGGATGAGTGAAAAGAGAAAGCCAAATGCACAGTGCGCATACTTAAGAGGAAATTGGAAGAGGGGGTGAATGAAAGACTCAGTAAAGGGAAATGTGAAAACAGGAAAAGAAGGATCATGAGGTCTAAATACTGTTGAGAAGGGGGAGGAAAGGTGGGAGGGAGGAAAACAGATGAGGGAGATGACAGCTGGGCGAACTGCCTAGACAAGATAGAGGTTTGGACTCTGTGTGTGTGTGTGTGTGTGTGTGTGTGTGTGTGTGTGTGTGTGTGTGTGTGTGTGTGTGTGTGTGTGTGTGTGTGTGTGTGTGTGTGTGTGTGTGTGCATGCGTCAGGGATAAATGGCTATTATCACTATGACAATGTTAATTACAGCCAGACTATTAGGCCCGAGGAGTGCCGCCACATTTATTTGGCGGCAACACATTTGTGTGTGGGTGTGTGCGTGTTCCAAGTGTGTGCCTGTGCCACTTTTCTCTACTTGTGTATAAATATGTGCGTATGTGTATGTGTGCAATAGCAAATCAAATCTATTTGTTAGACAGAGTAATTACTTCAGGGTAAGCTCCGGCCAAACGCTGAAATGTTTCTTGTGATCTATAAGACTTCAGGGTAATCATTAGTAACTGAGCATGAGCCAGATTTCTACTCTTATTGGGCGTTATTTCACGACTTTAATAATAATATAGCAACAGCATCTGCAGTAGAATTGACAGAGGTTGTAGACTGTCCCGCTCAGCAGACGTATGAAATATAAGATAATACAAAGGGTAACATGAAGATTTCTACACATGGCTTCAAATTTGTCTGAAAGACTTTGAATTTGTAAAATCAGATTTAGAAATAACATCATACTAGCAGTTCAATATATACTTCAATATATAATTTTGTTTTCTGCACAAATGACTGCACTTAAAGCGGCATCTGACAGGAAGTGACTGTTGGACACGGTGCTTAAGTCATTTGGGGATTTGATGAAAAATACAGCTACCAGGTCCTCCCTCTAAATAAAATGTGACCATGAAATAAATGTGGGTTTTTTTGTTGTTGTTGTTGATGACTATGCTGTGAAAAGAGGAAGTATTCCACAGCTTCTTTTTTTTGTTTGTTTTTTTTCTGAACTCCAAATCTACTCTAATAGATACAAATTTATCGCTCAGCTATAACACTGTTTACATATTAATATGTGTAGGATAACTGGTGGGTAAAACATTCTTGAAGGCGCTGCTGATTCTTGTGTGACTAATGCAACCACACACTGCATGATGAAACATGTCCAATTGATAACTTCAAGGTAATAAGTGCCCAGCTGGTGGGTGGACAACAGCATGAGGCTGTGATTGTATCAAGTAGCTCCCAAGTGGGAATGTTTGTTGGAAGCTGCTGTGTAAATGATGATTAAAAAAAAAAGGAGTTATTGAAGTTCTGTTCTCCCGACAAGCAACAAAAAACATAAAGGCATAAACATAAGAGGACCGGTAACATATACAACATGAATAGAAGCTGTTCATCTCTCTGCTTTAAAGTTACTATTATAGTTTTTTACAGGACAAATGTGGGTTTATGTAAACGTAATTTTTTTTGCAAAAAGAGAAAATACGAACAATTTAAGCAACTCTAGATTTTGTAAACAATAAACCTGCTTGAGGACTAGATTCATAAGCAGATAAATAGTGTGAGACGCACAGATCATGCTGACAGCCTGCTAAAAGTTGAGTGAACTGAAGGTCCATTGGTGATAACTGGTGTTTTTGCTTTCCTTCATTCAGTAAATTATTATCATCAATAATTGTTGTATTTTGTGCATGATTTTATCTTTTTCTTTTACTATTTAGACCGTAGCAGTTACATGAAAGATTATCTTTGGACCTGCCTGAACATTAGCATCAGATGATAATCTGCTATGACAATTAAGTTCAAGGTACCTGGTAACTCATTACTGTGTTCCCTGTTTTATGATGCCAGTCTCCGATGAATCAAGCTGAATCTTAACCTATTCACCCCTGTGGCCACTGCCAGACAGTCTCACCAACCTGACAACTAATTGCATCTACTAATTGGATACTAACAAGCCTGTGAGAGTATCTGAAAGTCAATCATTCTGTTTCTGGGGCAATTAGCTCACACCTAAACTGCTTTCTTCCTGTCCCACTGCGAGCGTGGTAAGCAAAGGTTGACTCTATGGGCGAACACTTAGAAAAATGCTCCCTCCAAAGTGGGTTCAAACTCACCTATGCACAGGACTCAAGTGCTAATGGGGCGAATAGTCTTCTTGTGGGGACAGTGTTTAGATTTGCCAGTAGTAATTATGCACACAGGTAATTAGACGGGGTAATTAGCAGGAGACATTGGTGTTTGTGTTTATGCCTTTCCCAAAACAGTGACTGTGAAGGATAATATGATTAAATCAACCTCAAATATAACCTGTTTCCTCTTTTTCACTGTTGAATATTATTGAGTTTTTAAACCAACCTTTATATTTGTTTCTATATAACTGCCAATGTAGTGTATAGTTTATATGTATTTATTCCAGAATGGCTTAATCAATATAAAAAATAACATTTATAATATCACACATTAGATTTCAACATTTTTTCATATCATGACATTTATAATACTCCTTTTTATCTACATTTAATAAGCTGCTTTGACTCTATTTCTGCATTTATTATGTTTCTTTTTTAGTTTTGTGATCTTGAGAATTAAAGCTACACAACTCTGGCACTTAGGATAAGTTGTAATGGAGAGAGCATCAGCTTAATGTCTGAGATACAAACTATAAATGTAAAAAGCAGCTGACATTTTCGTTTCCTCTTCACAAATTAATGAAATGAAAAAGCAGAGAGAGAGAGAGAGACGGAGAGGAAAAGAGAGAGGTACAGAAATAGATGGTTGGAGCCGGGGAGTGGGAGAGTGGAGGGAGGAAAGAAGAGGGGCATGGGGAAAGAAAGAAATTAAATGGAGGGAGGGGACTGTAAAATAAAAGAGTGATTTTGAGGAGTCAGAAGGAGAGATGAAGAGAGAGAGAGAGCAGGAGGGAGGAAGGATGAAGACATTTGGTAGATATGAAAGCTAACAGCCCATTCAACCACTCTCACCCCCCCAACACACACACACACACACACACACACACACACACACACACACACACACACACACACACACACACACACACACACACCACTCTTGCAAAGATCCCAGGGAGAATTGTACTTTCAATTTCCAGACCCCTAATTGCATTAGAACTGCCCTGCTCTCATCTCCTCTCTCGCTCTCCCTTTCGCTGTGTCTCTCACTCATTCTTCTCTTCCTCTTGTACTACCCATAACTTCCAAGGGACTCTTACATGGTGCTCTGCACCTCCACTGAGCCCTCTTCTTTCTCTCCATCTTTTCCCCGCCATAACACTCTCACTTTCACTCCTTCTGGTCCGAGCTTTTGCCATTAGTGTGTGTAATTTCCTCTCCGACTGCCTCTCTTTCTTTTTCACTCTGTCTATTCTTTTTGCTTCTTTCAATTACTCAGACCCTCCCCTATTTTCTTCTATTCTTTCATGTTTACGTCACTTTAACCTCCCATTCCTTCTCTTCTCACCTTCCCCACCCCTTGATCCAGCTTTCCTTCTTCTTTTCCTCTCTCTGTGCAGCCCCATCACTGCATCTTTTTCTTACTCATTTCCATCACTTGTGCTTATACCTAACTGGGGTAATTTCATGTGAGGGAAATTCCCATCTAACCGCAGAAATACAGTGATAGTTCCTAAGTAGGTAACTGTTATTGTTTTCTCTTGAGAAGTTGCCTTCATGGTAAGTCCTATTTTGTTATCACCTTAATAATTAGCTAGTCATCAGATGTCCTCACATCTACTAGAGCGCAGGGCGCCATCCCATACTGCTCTGGTATAACTGCTGCAGTGGCCCGTTAGGATAATGTGGTCAGGCCGAGCAGCTCACAGCTGGGATTATATGTAACTGAGCATGAAGGAAGTTTTTGCTTCAACTTCTGATTTGGTTCATGAAAAAAAAAAATGCAAAAGTCAAATCATCAAATCTTCTCTGCAGAGCTTTTTGTCTACTGCGGTTTCTCTCCCTGCTCCAGCAGGAGTAGGCTCATTATTATATCACAGCCCTTGTAGATTTCAGCGGATTTCATCCAGGCTTTCATTCCATCCACAGACTATACTGGATGATGTCACCTTTCCCTCTCTCTTAAGATGATGTGTGATATACATTATAAGAATGAAAAATACAAAAAGTCTTAAGGGAGTGCTTGATGAAACTATAGTGAAATTATAATTTTTTTTTTTTTTTGCTGCTTTCCCGGCTTCGTCTTTTGAACTTGAACGACTCCTGTTTGGCCCAGCAGCAGCTTACTTCAAACTAGTGAACCCTTTCATGTTCTTAACCAGAACAAAGACGACACGAATGAGTATTCACGCGAAATGAAGTGCTACATGTGCAAACAACTGCTTACATAGTACAGACATAGAAACAGTATCCAAAAATATCAGTATCATTATCACCTGCGTCTTTTTTTGCAAGTCTGAGAAAAGCTGGAAATTTAGCCTTCATAGTCATTTTGTTAAAATATAATTCTTCTGACTTTAAAGCATTTTCTGCAACAGTAAGTATACAATAAGAGGAAAGGGTTCTCTTGTAGCTGCATTATATCAAGTGAATGTCTTGTGAACTAAAAAATTTAGGGAGGAGCAAATGCTTCGTCTTAATACACACTGCCTGGAGCAAAAGTGTCTGCATGAAGCTTATTTCATTGACATTGCATGCATCTACTGCCTTTTTTCTTTTTTTACATTTCATTAGAAAGTAAGAGTATTGCCCTCCTCAAGCCTTATAGCTTTTGTCATTTCCTAACTTGCTTATTTTTCTGTCTTTAAACACACCAAACCCATCCACACACATACATTTTGCTTCACCCGATGCCCTCCCTCTTCCTCCTCTTCTTGTTGACTGATTGGACTGAACCGCAGCCGCTTGGTATGGAAATGAACCTGCAGCCCAGGACACGCAAGTTCTCAGTGACCCAAATACATACGCATTCACGCACGCACTTAAAATGTGTCATATGTGTTGATTAATTGGGAGTTTGAAGGCTGCTAACAAGCAAATACTGTGACTGAAGACAAGTTTTTTTAGCGTGTGTTGTGGTTTGGCCATGAAGTTTTGCTAGATTCTGGGCAACAGCAACACAAGATATGAAGAACAAGAATAATTTGGTTAATTAGTTAAAGTAACCATATTTGAATCCTTTTAAATAATTTTGTGAAAATGAGTAAATCTGTCTCACTTTGGTGAGAATATGACTCTAAAGCTCAGTAGTGTAAATGAATATATTTCAAAGGAATGGGAACATCCTGTTTTTCTATCCTTATTTCTTAGATTAAATAAATAAATGAATAACAGCTATTTTAGTTTTCTTGGTATCCGAAACTTGATTTAAAGTTAACAAAATTTTGACTTACTTCTGGCAGTCAGTCACTACCCTACATTAAGAGTGAATGCATTTGCACCATCCGCGTCCAGGTAACAGGGAAATGGTGTCCTTAACGAAGCTTCCTGATTGGCGGAGCTAATTCGAAATTTCAAGTTATCAATTGAAAATTTCGAGTTACACGTGTCAATTTTATTTTATTTTTTTCAGTGGTGGAAACAAACTTCCACACAAAGCAGAGAAATCCGGGGAAACAGGTTTAGATATTTTACTGATTGCTCTGTGTCTTTCAGCATACGATGCCCTGCAAGTGAAAATAGGCCAGAAAATGCAGCTGTTAATAAACACAAATGAGTTTGTAAACCATGTCGTGGTGATGGTGTGTGTGTGATTTCAGCAAAAGATTATTGACTTTTCAGTTTCTTCTTCCCACTTACTAACTTCCTTTTACAGAGAACCAATAAGAGGAGGCAAATTAAGAAGCCACTTAGCATAACTGCTCTGCTAAGAGGTCTACACAGGCACACACACACACACACACACACACACACACACACACACACACACACGCACGCATCTTTAAGCAACAAAGATAAACAAGTGTTCTAATTAAGAATTAATTACATAGCAAAGCCTCAGAGAGAGGTGAAACTCAGTGGAGAAATAGAAAGAGGGTAGGAATGAAGGGAAGATGGGGGACACGGAGAAGCAGAAGGTAGGATGGGAATAAAAAGAGGAAGAGGTGAGGTGGAGGAGAAAAAAGAGGGACAAAGAAGGGTGGATGAAATTTAAACTAGTTAATCCCAAAAGAAGACGGGCAAAGGGAACAAGAAAACCTTTTATTCATTACCCTTTGCTACACACAATAAAGCAATAAACATATGTACATAGCAGATGTATGTACAAATTTCTTTCCCTCTCTTATTGTACACCACACTGCTGAGGTGTAGAATGACACCTGGAGAGAGCATAAAACATTATTACTGTTCAGTTATTTTTAGCTTATAAAAAATCTACAGGAAGGTGTAGTAGGTCCATTCTGACATTCCCCCTTATTTTGTTTTCTTCTAGCCAACATAACATAACAGGCTTTTTTTTTTGTCCATCTTTCTCTGTTTGCTTCTATATTTTCTCAGTACTTCACTCACAAAACGCACACTGTGATGCTGTCATTGATAAGGAAACTTGGGCAGTCCAAACACTATGGTGCAGACATTCATGGTGATGAGACAGTTAATCCTGTTAGTGACATTTTTGTGTGGTTTTGAGAGAAATATTGAAAGCTATTAAAGCTATTTCCATGATATTTGGTTTGGGTGTTTGTATTATTAAGATGAATTACAATCACCATTAGTAGCCTCTGAGGTTTCTAGTACTGCCACCATTGGTTCAGAGGTTATATGCCTGCACTTCTTGTTTGTGACCAATTACTTACTAGACACATGACCATCACCTTAAAAACACCTTATTTTTAATGTGCAATGTTTTTCTAAAGAGCTCAGTCAGTTTGAGCATGGTACTGTAACAGGACACCACTGCAGTTTCTTCCCTCCAAGATTTTCTATGATCAACTGTAAAGTAAAGTAGAAGAGTTTAGGAGCCACAGAAAGCAGCAGATCATGTAAGGTTACAGACTCGGGTCACCGAACGCTGAGCTGTGTAAAGTTACCAGTGCTCTCTGACTCAGTAACTGCAGAGTCCATCATCATCTGTACAACAACTGTATGCTGGGAGCTTCACGGCATAGGTTTCCATGACTGAGCAGCTCCCGTAGGTGTAATGTGTAGACGGTCCACTACTTTGGTCCATACAGTTTATATGGACATGAACATGCTGAACCTCATATGTTCTTAGCAGTGGAAGCAGTGCTACTGTGTGCATGTTAGCATTTCAGCAACGGCTTTGCTTTCTTCTCTGTTTCAAATCCTCCACCTGACTTGATATCCTTCCTTCACCTTCACCGGCACGTCGTGATGGGAATAATAACAATGTGCTATCCAACTTTGGGAGGTGTTTCAGAGGTATTTCCTCTCTGAGCCTCAGGAAAACAAGTGCAGAAACTAAGACTTAGACTGACTTATACTCTATAAAGCAGAAGGTACTGATGCTGTATTTCATTTGGACTTTTCATAACT
This sequence comes from Archocentrus centrarchus, assembly GCF_007364275.1. Lineage (NCBI taxonomy): Eukaryota > Metazoa > Chordata > Actinopteri > Cichliformes > Cichlidae > Archocentrus > Archocentrus centrarchus. The sequence continues at coordinate 4,119,730 of NC_044354.1, forward strand.
GAAATCTTTAACTCCATCTTATAATTTATACCCCTTACAAGTGAGCAAGTTATGCATCCGATGCATTGTAGCCTCTCAGCATATGAAACTGTTTTTCTTATAATCTATGTCATCACACAGAGACATCGTCTGTGATTCTTGCCACACAGAATACCGTCTGAAATTCAAATTCTGTTCTCTGCCCAGTAATAAAGTGGGGCAAAACAAATGCATTTAACACAAAACTGTTAACTGTATGAGGCAATAGGTGGCGTATTGACTCACTCAAAACGTGAATGCTGTGTGTGTTACCGCAGCATAATCTAAGCTTTAACAGGTTTATTGCCCATGTTCTTCCACAGAATGTTCACAATCCAATTTGAGAGGCTTGTCTGGTGTAAATAAAGGTAAAGTATCTGACTAAGCCACAATATTTGAAAGGCAGGCACAGGCAGACTGCTGTTGAGTTATTGGCCGTCACTGTGGGTCCATTCAAGTATGACAACCCAGTTTTCAAAATAGGGAATTCACATATTCACTATTCAGAGTTTTCAGGGTTCTATGTAGTTCTTCTGCTCCACCCCGCTGTTCTCCTTAGGCGAAGAATTCAGACTCCCCTTTGCTGCTATTCAGCAAATGCTCTGTGAATGTTATGACGGACAGTTTGTTTGAGAAGGAAGTGACGGGGATTGGATTTGTTCCCCAGTTTGTTTGTTTGTTTTTTTAGCATTGAGTTAAAAGGTATTGTAAATGACTTAGTTAACATTAATCTCTGTTCTTGAAAATCTTATCTAACTGTTGGTGGAAATCAATACCAATCTCTGGCTAGACAAGTCTTGAATTAAATCCCAATTTTCGGTGCTAATTTCTGCCATTCTGCCTCTATTTCTCCATCTCTATGACTCTCTTTTGTCTCCACTCTTTCCCTAACAGCTGTTTCTCCTCCACTCACCTCTCCTTTTCTCTCTAAAAGATGAAACCAATTTTTTCCCACCCCTACAGGAGATAAATTACTCCTAATAATCCATCGTTTCCTGAAGAGGACCTCTTTCTTTCCAGCTCAGGCAACAGACCAGAACTGTAATGGATATCTGGAATTAGGAGGAAAATGTCAGCGAGGGCTCGGTAATGACAGGCAGGGCTCTGTTTTTCATTGCTGCCTTGTAAAAAAGAACCCGCTACACCACCACATCGGACCTGTTGATGAGCAGACTTTTGATTTGGGAGCTGGCAGATGATGGCTGAGGTGGAGTTGAATCAACTAAACAGATGACTAGGAAATTATGCTTTACGGCTACCGCAGAGTGCTCCTGATGAAATTTTATGCCATATTTAGCTTTTAGGCTGTTTAAACAGCCGTGTCAAGGATTCCATATTTCCCAGAGGTGGAATTGTTTAAAAAGAAGGATGGATGATGGTGTGAAAGCATTTTCATCTAGCTCTTTTTTGAAGATTCACAACCAGCTCATAATTTTATTCTTTCATCATTTCTTCTCTTCAAGAAAACCCAGAAAAGTTGGAGCTTTCATCTTGGTAATCTATCACAAAGATCCCTCTCAGTGAAAGTCACCTTAAATAACCAACCAGCAATCAACACCTGGTCAGGAGTTCTGGTAAACAAATTTGGAGGCCCAAATGGTTCGTAATAGCAGCCATTTTGATGCTTTTACCTAAGGAGAGGGGCAAAAGAGAGCGAGGGGGAGAGAAAGAAAATACGTCTGTGTCCATGTGTAGATACAAAGATGTGTGCTTTTATTTCTTTGTGTGTGTGTGAGGAGTTAGGAGTGACAGAACGGTGAGACAGCAGATGTATTTTTTATATATATCTCTGTTTAATGCCGGAGGTAATTAGAGAACCGCTTCAGTTAATTATAATCACTTTTAATGATTTAATTACGGTGATAACTTCTAATTACAATAACTGAACAACTGTATTACTTTTCCATCAGGTAAAAAATTCTAAGGATTTCTTTTATTTGTTTGGTTGTTTTGGGGTTTTTTTTAAATGTAGCTGCCAAGTTTCAGCTCAACCATGAATTCTGTTTAGTAGCAGAAATGAATGCTTTCTGGAATGCATAAAATTGGTAAAAATGTTTCCTGTCTTATATCGTATACAGTATAGTTGCTATACTCAGAATGACAATGGACTTACTCGCAGCTGAACATGTAGTTCAGCTGCGATATACTTGTATATACTTGTATATTGACAATATACTTGTATATTGTCTTATAGTTTTTATACTTATTTGTTTTTTTCTGTAAGCACGAAGTACTGCAGCAATTTCCTAATGCTGTGAACCTGTTCACCCATATGGCAATAAAAACCTTCTGATTCTGATTCTGATTCTGATTCTGAGTTAAAACCTATTCGAGTAAATACAAAAATATTTTTTTAGATGTAATTTACACTAAGGAACATTAAAAAATGTTATGAGGGTCTGTAATTGCATGACACTTTAATAATCTTAATAACAGATTTTTGATCACTATGATATGCAACATGATCACGAACTGAGCAACTAAACTTGGCACACGGGTACACCTCTATCTATATCAGATATTATGACATCATTATGTTGCCTTGCAACCATGTAGCAATCAACAAAAATGACCAGTTTTTAGCATTTATGCACCTATAACACCTTATAAAAGCATTATATAAATTTTTGATCACATCGTCTAATTTATATCCACAAAAGTTGAATTATGTATATGACAATTATGTTGCCCTAGTGACCATCTTTGAACATTTTTAACATATAAAAATGTATTTTCCAACTTTTATTAGTGTGATTACGTTAATCATTTTGCCAATAGCACAGATAGACAAAACAAAACTATAACATGAGCACGTACTAATATATAAAATCTACAATAAATGAAAAAAAAAGCCTGTTCTTATGAGCAGGAATTTGTAGAAATAACGACTGGTGTGCATCATCTCTCTTATTGTAATAAAAGCTAAAGCCCATTACACGTTTCACTCTAATAATAACAGTAATAACCAGTCTCTAGGTATGTTATAAAGTGTAGAGTGTCAGGAGCCGTAGCCCATCCTGAAGTTCCATCCACACTGAGCGAAGCCAAATCCCAACAGCCCTGCTATTGGAAATGATGGTTTCGAGCTTGCTTTTTGCAGTGTGCGAAAAAGACAGGGGGTGCAGAGACCTGAACAAAATTGGGTTTTGTCACTGGGGCTTTGCTGTTTGAAGGAGGGCTATCAGGGCAGATTAGCTCTACCTCAGTGGTAATGGAACTAGGAGCATTTTGAAAAGCATTCCCCGCCTCGCTTTTTAGCCTAAGGGTCCTTGGTTGCTTTAGCCAGAGCTGTTTGGGCTTTTCAGTGTATGTTGTAATGGGGATATTTTGTCTTAATAGAAATGTTGCAGGCAGACAGTTTTAAATTTAACTTTATGAGTTTTTTTTCTCTCTGTCTCTGTATACATCAAAATATACAGTACTAAACAGACAATGATCATTTTACTAAAGGTAACACTTATTTTAATTCACCTAACAGATATTTAAGCTTCATACACTCTGGGTTTTTTTTTTTTTTATAGCAATAAATCTATGGTTGAAAAGGCTTAAAGAAGTAATCCAAGCGAAACAAAAAATAGAGCTAAAAGAAACAATTGCATGTGAATGAAACGTGTCACATTATTTAACAGCATTTAAATGAGTGCTTTCCCATTTTTCACTGGACCCCAGCGAGGATTTAATCTTATTTATGTAACATTCACTGCGATCTTTCACATTTGCTGTCAAGTATGGCCTGCTGGCCATCACAGCTAATTTGCATCGCTGAGATGTTATCAGCAATATTTCCTCTCATTTCCAAGTATATGATAAAAACATTTTATTCTCTTGGTTTTACTCTAAAGATTTTTGGTAATTTTGGTGCTTCTTGAAGTTATACTTAAGTCTATGAACATGAGTGTTTTTAGGTCTATATGAAGAGCCGTCTGTAATGCCTTTGATCGTCACCAGCAAGGACAGCTGTCAGTACAGCATACATACAATAAGGAAGTGAAAGTAGAGGTGTCTGAATTTGGGGAGATAATTGCGATTGCAAATGTGGTGTCAATCTGCAAGACTGTGTATGAGGCTGCTTATTATTCTGAAACCTGTGAGGGAAAATCCTGCTGTGTGTGTGTGTGTGTCTGTGTCCACTCATGTGTGTGTGTGTGTGTGTGTGTGTGTGTGTGTGTGTGTGTGTGTGTGTGCTTGCATGTGTGACCGGGAGGCTTGTAGCGACAGGAGGGGGTAAACAAGTTGACCTTTACAGCTTTGATCACCCTGGAGGAAGGAGGTGGCTGGGGGGGTGTCAGCAAGAAGGTTAGAAGGAGGAGGGAAATGGAGGGAAAAATTAAGTCTATTCCAGCATAAGAAGCGCGTGCTGCTGGGCATGTCAATATGTATGCTCACAGATATTTGTATCTGCACTCATCTATCAAATCATCCCTTACCTCAGCCAGTGGTACGATGCCCTGTATGTCGGCACTGCTGATGTAGAGGTGTGAGACTTTCTCTGTTTGCCTGGAAGTTGTCTGTGTGCCAGCTGGGTACTCAACGCTCCAGTGTAGAGTCTGAGTTGGCACCAGGTTAATCACATTGTCCACCTCAAAGTCGAGCTGCATCACCTCATAGGAAGGACTTTCCAATCTACAAAGACAGACAGCAGTTGGAGGTGTTAGATATGTTAGAGATGCCTGCTGTCTTTTTAGGACGCTCTGTGGAAAGAAAAACAATGTTTAACATAAAGCAACATCATTATCAGAAACTGGGCATCACCATAGACCAGAACCTTATTATGGGAAACACCTCTTAGCTAAGTAGGTATTAGGTCTTACAAGTTGGCTCCAGATCCTGGTGTTTAAGGTAAAACTGCATATTTAATGTACACCCTTTGGATATGTGCCTTGACGAGCTTTTTCTCATCCCCAGAACGTCACTTAGTGTTGTTTATCAAAGCTGCTGGCGTGGCTCATTTGCAAACAACACAAGGTGTCCTTTGGTTTCTGTGGCCCAGAGCTAAAGGGGGGGGGGGGGGGGGGGGGGGGGGGGGGGGGGGGGTCCGTATCTGCTAAACCATTATCTGCCAATCAGCACGGTTATTGTTGTGAATGGGTACATTTTAACCCAAACGTTCCTCTTCTAAAACTAACTTAGTAGTTTGCAGTACCTAAACTTAACCAGTAATTAAACACATTAGCAAATAAACTCCCAGTATCTGCCGCTAGCACCTCTTCAACCTACTAATGCAGATTTGTGGGTCTCTAATAGAGATACGCCGGCTCCTGGTGGCTGATATTGCCGTAGCTGGTATGTCGGTGCACCAACGCCACAGGGCCCCATACTCATAATGGGGCAAAGCATTAGGCATCTGAGACAGCAGTGTTAAACTTCTCACTGAGATGAGACCAAACTGACATGAAAAGCTTATCTGAAAAACCTAACCATTAATGAACTCTTGTTTTTGGTATGTCATGTGTCAATAAGTGATTCACTTCAAACTTTCTACCTGGAAAACTACTGCAATCTTCTCCTCACATACCTCTCGATTCATGTCCTCATTTGTATCCACAGAAATGTGTCTGTCATTTTGACAACTGGGATTCCTGCAGCACATCATGCCCTTATAACTTTTCAGACTGTCATTACCTGCTTTGCTTCCCTGCCTGTCAGACATCCTGATTCTACCCACTGCTGCTGCGAATTACAGACCATTCTATCATTTGTCACCACACAAATTCTTTGCATCTTCTTCTCGACTTCAGTCAGCTATGACATAGTTAGAGTGCGGTGCCTGAAAGTCAATGCCAGTCGTGAACACTGTGGTCCGATTCGGGATAAATGAATGACTGACGGAAAAAAAAATCCAGAGCAAAATGAAATGTCTGCAGAGTGTTATAAAATGCTGTGTTTTCGCCACTTTAAGCTGGCGCACACAGAGCAAAAGAAACACAGCAGGCGTTAAATAGAAACGCTATCTGAAATGTGCATGTAAATTTCTGCGTCAAGATAACAGTCACAGATACCCACTTGCAGTTCGTAGAAAGTAGAACACAAAAGGTGTCCTGGGTTGCGTTTTGGAGATAACGTTCAACACGCACCGCAGCCAAACATTTCACAGGATGATAATTGAAATTTCATCTACAGTTTAGTGACTGAAAAAATCTCTGTGTGGCTGTGTGTCCAATTCAGTTTTAAGGATTCTCCGTTTCTTATCCTTATTAACACCCAACCTCACCAAACACACAAACACAAACGCACACTTACATGTGCTCAGGGGCTGGTGGGACGTGAATCACAAAGATAGAATGTAAGCAGCTGTAAATTAATTTTACATACACAGGGATTCCTATGGGTTAAAGGTCGTGGCAAAGCCAATTGCTGAGGGCCTATGTCACTGTGTCTAGGGAGACGGGTAAAGAGATGTGTTACACTGATAGATGACGGAGAGAAAACTGATGGGTGTCAGCTCCCCTTGACCTCCTCCACATCCTGTCTGGTTTTGTTTCATCTATCTCTACACATGTGTCTGCCTTACTCTGTCTCTTAAATCTACCATCATATTACAGCTAAAATGGCTCCTTTTCTTAGCACTGACTCTGTGCAGTAAAGTTGTTATATTGTGAACTATATAATCGTAGTCTAGAAACAAAAAAAAACGTATTACTCGACCGACTTTTAACTTACCATGCATGGCAAACCATTTGTAAGCCATGACATTTATGTCATTTTTTGCTTTTAAGGAGACTTTCCTGTAATAGTAGAAAGTGGTGTTCAGGCTTTCTGAAGGGTTTTTTTTTTTTTTTTTTGGACACTGGCTGCTTTTTCACTAAATTTCAGTCCAGCACTAGGCCACACACAGGACTCGAGTGCTGCGTCCAGCCCTTCAGTTGATCCATCGACTGTTCGCTGAAGCCTCATGAGAGAAATTTTAAATTGAAGCATGGCTGTTGCAAAGCCATTTTTAAGGAAGGGAAATGGAGAAAAAGGCTGAGGTGTGCCAACCTGCGCAAGAACTGAGCTGGAAAAATCAGTGGCAACAGATCTTATGGAGTGATGAATCCACATTTGAACGTTTTGGTTCAAATCGTTAGTCTGTGAGTGAGTTTCTGCAGACATTTGTAAAACACTCTGGAGGCCCAGTCATGATTGGGAGCTGCATTTCAGCCAGTGGTGTTGGACATCTTATCAAAATTACTGGAATTATGAATGCAGATAGATTTTAGTTCACCATGCAGTACCATCTGGAAAAATGTCTGACAATGGCTTCATTTTTCAGCATGACAATGATCCCAAACACACTACCAATGCACTAAAACCATTCCTGGATAGAAGAATACACAATGGAACACTGTCAGTCATGGAATGGTCTTCCCAGAGCAGGGATATGAACATGCCTGAAGCAGTGTGGGATCATCTTAACAGTGAATGTAAGAAAAGGCAGCTAACATCTAAAGAAGTGCTTTGGGTGTCTTTCAAGAAGCCTGCAGAACTATTCCTGAAGACTGCTTAAAGAAATCCCAAGAAAACTTTTCTAAGAGAGTTCAGGCTGTGTTGAAGAAGGTGGTACAAAATATTGGCTTGTTAGTATTGAACAGACTCAGTTTTAGCCTTATATACTGTATTTCCACTTATGTCTGCACAAATATCCCATTTTCCTAGCAAAATGTAAAGAAATGAGGGTGGCTTAAGACTTTTGCACAGTGTTATATGCCTTTCTAGCTACTATTTTGGTGCTGCCCATCAGACAAAGAGAGGCAGCCTAATTTATTGACCTGTTTACAGGACAGCTGTACCGACTGCAGAGTACTAGACTGTATGAGAGTTAAAAAGGTCAGATATGCAGCAAAAACAATTTTCCAGTTAGAGTTATGACTTTGATGTTGATGACATGTAAGTCGGAATTATGACTGGATTTATGCAGTGCACTGCTGACCTGTCCCGAGTGTACCCCGCCTCTCACCTTATGACAGCTGATCCCTATGACCCTGAATTGGATAAGCAGTTAAGAAAATGGCCTGATGGATGGATGATGAGATGGATGCTGATGTGAAAGTCTGGTTATTACTGTACCTCCAGTGTGACATAAATGTGGCATGAGGTAATGATATCAATATCTCTGGATTTGAAATATCCTCCCAAATCAGGTTCCATTAGTGTTCTCAGTATATAAAAAAATGCTGTAGTAATACTTTGCAAAATACAGTGTTTTACAGTAGTTTGAACTTGTTACACAGTAGCACTGAGATTGCAGTAAATAAGCAAAATTTTGTTAACTTTTGTTTTTCACTTGAATTAATTTTTAATTAATGTATTTTTGAATGCCACCACTTTTGAAAACCACCTATGTGTGCCTGTTCATGTGTGTATCCCTCAATATGACTCATTATTCAACCCCAAAGGACACAGTAGTAGCCCTATTTCATATTTTCCAGGGAGAAACCCAAAACACAGCAGTGGTTTAGACACGTACACTCCGAGACACGACGCTCTGTCACTCTTGCTATCTGTTCCTGTCTCTCTCACACTCACAGACACTTGCACACAGGCAGTGCACAAGTAACACACTCCTCTCTCTGTCTCACATACACACACACACTTACGCATACACACATGCACAAAGAACCACCCAAAAATTGTTCAGTGTGTTTTGGGTGCAGTGTAATCGCTGGAGCTGAAAAAGCAATGTGTCTGCAGTGACAGGTTCATTCAGGTGTTAGCTCCGTCCCAACCGCAAGGCTCCAAAACAATATAACACTGTCCTCTAGTGCATACGCATACGCAGACACTTTCACACATACACGCACCAGTACATTGTTCTCCAACACTCGAAACTAACCAAACAAAACCCCTGCAGAAGTTCACACTTCACACTTTGCTGCAGGCAATGCTGACCTTCAGATGTCATTCCTGTTACTGATACAATGGTGCAAGGTTATAGTGTCAATCTGAATGGGTCAAAATGTGTCATCTGACCTTGATGACACACTGCCTCACAGCCAGGGTCACACACAGGTTTCAGAGTGCTTGACTTTGGTGAACCTGCGCTTCTGTGAAGGACAGAATTTAAAAGACACGTAATTATGTGTCGACTTTACACAAGCTGGTCTTGACACTCATCCTACCAGCTAGGGTCTGTGCAGACCCCAGAGGTTCTGTCATGTCTCATAGGGTTGTTTTTTTTTTTAGCATTACAATTTTTTATGACTGTCAATTTGTTCCTAATGCTGCCACATCGGTGCTTTTTAAAAATACAAATCTGTCCCAGGGGAATCCAGTCAAAAGCACCAAATCCCGCCTATTCAGTTTTAATAAACGGAACTATTTATTCAGTTATTGTTGGCCATGGCCCCTAAAGTATCACACAGTATCAAGTGGGTTAGAAGTACTCTGTCAGTCATTTTAATGATGAGAAACTCAGATGCCAGTAATGCATTCATCATCTTAATGGGGAACTTCCCAGACTAGAAGTTATCAGAATGTTGGAAATGGATGTACCTGAGACAGACAGATGCCGTGGTCATGCCACACAGGAAAAGGAGAGCTGATACTGCTACACTGCAAGCCCCAGTCTGAGCAGCAATGACCCTCCTCGGAGTGTTGGAAACTCCATCTGCTAATGCGACTGTCCAACATTTGGCTGAAAAATCTACTTGGAAAAAGAAGACGGTCCTGAAACCAAGACAGGCAGGAAGGTAGCAACGAGGCATTGCCTCATGCTTTGCATGTTCTGAGCAAAACATGAGGCAAATTGTGCGCTTTAACTGCCTGTAGTGTGTGTTGAGCTTTAGTTGTTTTTAGTTGTTTCCAGTCCCTGTACAACCGTAGTGAGCTGGTTCACATTTCTAACAACAGATCAGACTCCTCCTGGTGGGTGCAGTTTATCACTGATTCTGTTCATAATATTTATGGACAGATTTTCTAGGCGTAGCCTGTGGGTGGAGGGTGCAGGGTTTGGTGGATCTCTTCTCCTTTTTTTTCACTGATGATATTGTTCAGTTGGCTTCACTGAACCATGATCTCCAGTTTGGACTGGGGCTGTTTGCAGCAGTGGGAATGAGAATTAGCACCTCCAAGTTTGAGGCCGTGGTTCTCAGCCCCACTCCGTGTTTGGAAGGAGCTGCTGCTCCAAGTGGAGGAGTTTAAGTATTTTGGTGTTAGTTTGTGAGTGAGGGGAGAGTGGACGAGGAGATTGACAGACAGATTGGTGGGGTCTTTGGCAGTGATGCAGATGCTGTTCCGGTCTGCTGTGGTGAAGCTGATTGGAGTGTAAAAGGAAATCTGGTAATTTATTCACTGATCCACATTCCTACCCTGTGGTCACAAGCTCTGGGTGAGGATTGAAAGAATAAGATCACAGACGCAAGAAGCAGAAATAAGGCTCAGAGATAGGGTGAGGAGCTTGGTCATTCAGGAGGGGTTCAGAGTACAATCACCACTCCTCCATATTGAAAGTTGCCAGTTGAGGTGATTTTTGCATCTGACGAGGATGCCTCCTGGGTGCCTCCTCAGTGAAGTGTTTTGGGTATTTTGGGCACCAGGGAAGACCCAGGACACACTGGAGAGATTACATCTCTGGGCCTGCTGGTTCTATGTGTATTTTATAGTGGCTCCATAGTGTAGGAGTTTACACATTTGCCTAAGAAGTGAATGACTTTTGGAGGCACAAACCTTTTTGAGGTTGTGTCAGAAGGGGAATCTGGTGTAAACCGAGTCATACCAGAATCAAAAGATGGTAAATAAATTGTTACATAATAATGTGGAATGAATTTGGGATAAAAGCTGCAAGTTGTATTAAAAGGAAGTTTAGACTTTTGTTATACATAATATGCAGATTAATTGTAATTGTGAAAATAATAATAATATCCATCCCTCCATTTTCTTCTGCTCATCTGGGGCTGGGTCGCGGGGGGGGGGGGCTAAGCAGTGAAACCCATTCTGATGCTCAGAATGAGGAAGACAGTTTTAACTTCATCGGGTTGTCTTGGCCATGTCTTCATGCCTGAATGTCACGAGACTGGCTGTATGTAACAAAGCTGGTGAGTGTCTATACATATATATTGTTATATATGTATAGACACTCACCTGTATATCACCTGTATACTGTATATTCCTGTTGTAGCTATGTATACAAATAACTGCAGGTCTGTTTATCTGACATTTACTGTCAGTCCTTTGATGTAACACCCTTGAAAAGTTATATTATTACATATAATATATAATTTCACTACTTTTTGGTTAAATAAAGCTGTTGATTAATTTGCATAAGACTTAATTTTAAGTCAACTCATCAACAGTTCTCATTAAGCTCCATCGTAATATTCATCTAATTAGTTTGGCTTGGATTTCAAACAATAGAAACTTCTGTTGAGTTACAGAATATAATTTTATTAATTCAGTCATCTACCTGTTATTTTGTTGTATTTAGTAATTCTCAGTTCTCATAATCAGTAATGGCTCGTTAACGCACTGGGGCACATTAACCATGTTTTCTATTTTGTCTGAAACCAATTAAGTATAGTTATATGGAAAAGTGTTCATAATACAAAACAGAAATAACCACAATACTTTTCAAAACAACTCTTTAACCACTTCAAAGAACTAATAATTAATAATCTGCATAGGTAGTTATATGATACAGTAGTTTGATACACAGTAAGACAGACTGGCCTAGCTTAGATATGAAGATGCTCTTTGGCAGCAGCGAGTGTCTGGTGAGATGCACTTGCTGGACTCACACTAGTGTGTAACTTGTTTGGCACCTCTGGGGTCTCAGAGCTGATTAGGGGAGATGATTGACAATTTTTTCCCCCTCTGTTTATCTATTTAGCTTTCAATTAAGCAATTTAGCTTCCAGAATGGGTCAACTGAAATACAAATTCTGTTTGCAGCTTCACTGATTCTGTTTATGCCTCTTTCTTCAGCACCTGTTTGCTTGCTGTTAGCTTTGTTTTTATATGTATATATAAACTATAATACTGGATCAATCCTATATAGAATAAGAAAATTTAAGTGATACTTAGAATCACAGAGTGGTGTCAACAAAGGTATAAAATCAAAAATCATTTGTGTCCCGCTGACAACACATTTTCTGATTCTCCAACTTTCCAAAGTCAGAGCCAAAATGTATTTCCCCCCTTAGCAGACAGCAGCATTTAGGTCAAAACTACAGTATAGAGTGCAGCTTTACAGAGCCACTACCATGACCAGTCCCTTAGTCCTAGTTCATTTTTAAAAGAGGACATTCACTAAGCAAAAGGGAAACATTAATAGCTAAACTAAATCAGGTCACAAATGCATTCGCATGCACATTATAAATTTTAGTATCCTTTAAGCTTCAGTGTGAGTGTGTGTTTGTGCAGCAATCAGTTGTTACAAGTGAAAAAAGGAGATTTGACACACTGACCCAAGAGGTGAAGTGAAGAGACCCACACACCAACCCGTGTCCTTGCCATAGACGTGTAAACACTGTTAAAGACGACCCACAAAGTAAACACAACAAAAAGAAAAAACTGTTTCTTACTCATGAATACGTGTTCACATCACTTCTATGACTCAGTTGAGTCTCAAAGTTGTTGCTGCATCCAATATATGCTACTTTAATACCAGAGCGTCTGATTCGAGACTGATGAGTTTTGCTCCTCAAGAGAGGTATTTGACTCACGTACCAAATGTTGAAATATTTATCACTGAATATAAATTACAACTGAAATAAATGTTAGCCTAGTGGTTGATTTTGATAGTTATTGAGAACTGTACTTCTTCCCCAGCACCCTGTCGTTAACCCAACGCTGATTTGTCCTCATTAAGAGAAGCAGAAGGTAGCTGTAGAAAAATGTTTCCCTTTAAGTCCCCCTCAAAGAAGCAGAAAAAAAAGGGAGGAAAAAGACAGTCACACATACAATCTAAATAAGTACACACACACACACACACACACACACACATACACACACACACTGACTCACACCATGTAGTAAGTGTAGGGAGGACAGGTTGTCTTATCAAAGTGTGCTGCAGGAAAGTGGTGGTATCAGGGGAAATTCAAAGGACAATAGAGAACAAACACACAAACACACACACACACACACACACACACACACACACACACACACACACACACACACACACACACACACACACACACACCAACAGATATGCACCACTGGCAAGAAGAGAGGAAACATCCCCTGGAAGAATACAAGGCAGGACAGAAAGGATAGAAACTGGAGGAGAACAAGAAAAAAAAGGTGAAGGAACAATTTTTCTCTTTTTGCTCAGAGGAAGTTGTCACTTACAGCATTTCCCCTCAGCACCTGCACAGCCAGTGGCTGACAGCAGGTGTGCGTATATGTTACACAGAGAGAGAGATCGAGGGAGATATGAGACTAATGCAAAAAAAAAAAAAAGATACTGCAGGTAGGTAGGTAGGTGGGTAGGTAGGTAGGTAGAACCACACACACACACACACACACACACACACACACACACACACACACACACAGCTGTCAAAAATGTGTTTTTTGCTACAGACAGACAGACAAAGACTCAAATATAGGAGAGACGATGCCAGGCAGAACCACAGGATGACAGCACACTGTCATAGCCATCAACCACCTTCACCTTCACTGTTTGTGTGTGAGACTGTTTGGACACAGAGACGCAACGTACTGTCGCAGATGCGCCCCCCTGTCAGTTTACTTTAGAACACACAACCCACATGTGTTGTGTAAGGACGCATATCATTTCGTGCATTTTATTATGTTTATTTCGTTCCACCCTGACAGTCCATCGCCCATTCGGTCTTAATTTCAACACCTCAGTGTGCACTTGAATGCACACATGCAACCACGCATCCACACACAGACACACGCTGAGGCTTTTTAAACTGTTTTAGCCTCCACTGACCGCCTGTCAGATCTGGGTTGCCATCAGATATCAAACCCTATAATGTCAAGGGAAATGTTAAAAAGAGAGGAAGCTGGATATGGTGCTATTTTAAAATCTGCAGCAGGACAACCCCTTGGAGTTGCTCACAGAAAAAGAGGGGACTATTTGGGTGCCCTGGTAGGGAGATGCCTTCATGCCCAAATGCATTGTATTGCTGTTTTGTGACTGGCTGTACCTAACAAAGCTAGCAAAAAGTAAGAAAGACTGTAAGAAAGAGAGTAAGGTACTAAATAATAAGACCAAATGTTGCTGCAGAATATGAAAGGATATTACTATGTTATGAATGGCACATAACCTCATTTCCATTTGTGCAGATTAGAAGAGTTTGCGGTTTCTCTCTCTGCCTACATTGGTGCTCTCCAGGGTCTCCAGCTTTATCTCACATCCAAAAACATGCATCTTAGGTTAATTGGCCTTAGATGTGAGTGTGAGTGTGAGTCTCACCCAATGATAGGGATGGACAAGGGTCCAGCTCCCCCCATGAGTATTCATTTATTTGGTTGGTTGGTTGGTTGGTTGGATGGATGGATGGATGGATGGGTGGATGGATGGATGGATGGAAAAAAGCAGATATACCAGTTACATAAACAGACCTCCTACAACATGTCTTATGCAGAGTGATTAGCACATAGAAAAATGCTCAAACAGAAACAAAAACTCATACGACGGAGCCTTCAGCTTTCAGGCCCCTCTGCTGTGGAACCTGCTCCCAGTTTGCTTTCAGGAGACAGACACTCTCTCCATTTTTAAAATTAAGCTTAAAACGATCCTTTCTGATCAAGCTTATTGTTAGGGCTGGATAAGGTGATCCTGAACCCTCCCTTAGTTATGCTGCAATAGGTCTAGGCTGCTGGGGGGTTCCCACGATGCACTGAGTATTTCTTTAATCTCTGTCTCTCTTCCACACTGTGTCTTTTGTCCTGTCTCCCTCCCCTCACTCTCAACCGGTCGCAGCAGATGACTGCCCCTCCCTGAGCCTGGTTCTTCTTTCTTCCCGTTAAAAGGGAGTTTTTCCTTCCCACTGTCACCAAGTGCTGCTCATCATTTTGACTGTTGGGTTTTCTCTATAATCATTGTAGGGTCTTTACCTTACACTATAAAATGCCTTGAGGTGACCGTCTGTTGTGATTTGGCGCTATATAAATAAAAGTGAATTTAATTAAATAATGTGACATTTTAATATAATTTTAATCTCATTAAAAATTATAATAAAATGTTCTAAAAGCAACATCAACTTCATCGGCAATTTAAAACTTGACAGCTTTTCACAAATTACATTAAAGTAGATATCTGCTCAAACTTCACAGAGAACTCCAAATTTTTCTGTTTCTGCTTTTTTTTTTTTGTCTGTGAAGCACACAGATGAAGGTGCTTTTGTTAGTGTGTAAGACAAAGACAGCGAGTGTCTAAGCTGTCCAGAATACAGTGAGGTTGTCAGTGAGGGGACAGAGGGGTCTCTGGGGGAATGAGGTTGCAGAAACAAAAGGACACGCACAGACTCATAAACACATCACAAGCCAGTGTACATACTGAAACATACTATACACAGTACCAGTAAAGACACAGAGATTGTTTGCTCAAGCTCTAGTATGAAGTGTATTTTAATCAGTAGAGTACCGTAGAGTTCAGTAGAGTTCAATAGCACAAAAAGAACATTAGGTCAACAATATCCCAACTACCCCACAATGTCTTTGAAAAATAAGATCATACCCAACTTATTGGCATTAGCACTTTAATTTCATAAAATTAAAAAATATATAATATTCTATATTCTAAAATATCCCATTCTAAACAACAACATAAAATGATGTTGCCAGAGAAACGTTGTCTCTGGCATCTCATATTTGCAGCAGCTGTTGCTGCATGATTGTTGTATACCCACCATAAAATATAAACAGTTACACATAATGGGTAATTTATCCTTTTATTTTTTACAACAGGGTATGTTTTATACTTTGGAAATCCTGCTTTCACTCATCCCACTGATTACTGATAACCATAGGTTAGAGAAAGCGAAATGAGGAGAGTTTGATTGTGTCTTGCAGTGTTCACTGTATATACATTTCTATCCTTGCCAGTCTGTTAACTGTAATTTCCCCATTGTGGGACTAATAAAGGTATTTGTATTCGTTTGCAGTATTGCAAATGCCTCCATTATTTTATCTCTTGTGAAGTTACGTCTTTCCTTGTATCATTTCTCTCTCCTACAAGCTTCCTCTCTCTCTGTCTTCCTCTCACACCTGCTATGCCAGCTATATCCTTGTCTGATTGCACATAGGCCCTTTTCTGACATATGCGGACCCCCTGTCAAGCACTTGGAAACATACATGCAGACCTATGTCATCTCTTATTCTTGTTTGCCCTTTCTTACTCATACCCACCCCCTGCCAGGACAACCAAATAGTCCGCTGTTTTTCTGTATAACATGCACACTAACTTGAATGCACATTTACTCATTTTTTTTAAGCTACTCGTACTCTCTCCATTTTCCTCATTTTAGCAGCAGTGACACGCTCTCTCTTCCCATCGCATATGGGATAAACACAGACCCCCCACCCAGATCTACACCAATATGCAACATGCAAATGCTTTTAAGAGAAGCTGAGCAAAGGGACAACAGTGTGTGTCTGCACCTGTGTATGAATGTGTTTGCATACTTAAATGGTCTCAGAGGCATAATGTTTTGTCTTTTTTTAGTTTTTTTTTTCTGTGCTTTTTATGGGTTTAATGCTTTTCTTTGAGGCAGATAAAAGAGAGTTCAGAAAGAGTTCTAAATGAGGTTGACTTCTATTTATAATTACTTACATCTTGAGATCAAATATTGTTTATTTAACAAATTACCTTGTGCAGAGTGTTCAGGGTTGTCGAGAGAAAAAAAGTTGTGAAGAATGTGCATTTGTCTGCATTAGTATTTGGTTTATTAATCTGTATAATTAATTATATTTGCTAAAATACATCATTGTGCACTGAATAAAAGGACAAGAATCACAAAACATTCCAGGTTCTCTAAATACAAAGTCTTTTTAATCATATTAGTGGTTTCCATATTTTTAATTTGGCAAATAAACAGCATGTTTTATCCACCTTCGCTACTACAAGATGGAAACGAGCGACTGCAGGCCTATCACAATATAAAAAAGTACTGATGCTGTTTCTGTGATTGTGCGATGGCAATACTGAATAATTTACAGTGTCTACCACTACTTTGCACTTTGTTGCATTTTAAACTTTCAAATACATGAAAGCCTCTGAGAGAAAGAGGGGAAAAAAAGACGAGAATTGGTAAGTCAGAGAGAAGACAAGAGGAAAATGAGAAAAAGACATAAAGAGGCGAACGGCAGCAAGAGATACAGTGGGGTGGAGAAGGATGGAGACAATGTAACTTTGAAATATGTACACAGAGAAAATAAACATGTTGGAGACCCAAAAGTGAACGAAAGAAACAAAAGCAGGCGTTAGACTCCATTATGACTGTTCTGGTTTAACTGCTGCAGAAGAAGAAGATATTAATTATTATTTGGATGAAATACAGACGCCATTAACGAGTGATTTTTCTGGCTTCATTTTCACATTTCTCTTAAGGACTCATTAAGTTACACATTTCTTTGCACCAGGGTTATTATAGTTAACGAAAACGAACGAAATAACGAAAACTGAAATTGAAAAAACATTGTCGTTAACTGAAATAAATAAAAACTATAATTAAAAGGAAAAAACGATAACTAATTAAAACTGAATTGTGAGTTTACAAAACTAACTAAAACTAACTGAAATTATCGATAAACTGACTTTCATTTACTTGTTTTTTTGGGGGGGGTTTTTTAAGCCTTGTGGATTGATATGAAATCATTGTTTCCGCTCTCCGAGTTTAAGCTGGGAGCGCCACAGGACAACTGTGTGAGTGCGCATGTGCGTGCGCTCGCCGCGCTGGTCCGCAAAGTAATGGCTGCGGTCTGCCGAGAAAGCGGCAGAGTCCCGTATGGAGGTTCTTTGAGTACAAACACCTGCACACGACCACAAGGTAATTAACACACACAATCCAGCTACACAAGCATAAATGCGGACATGAGGTCGGCAACTTCTGTAGGTTGTGTACAGAGGCCGCAAAGACCCTGCAGGTTTAATTAGCGAGCATCTAACCAAGCTAGCTCCAAAACAGAAGCAGCTTCAGGTGGTGAGAACATCAGGATGCAGATGGATTTGACCTTTGACTCCTTCAAAGAGTTTGTTTTTGTTTAACACCACATGTAGGCGTTATTAATCTGCTGCACTGATGCTGAAGTTTATTGTGGAGTTTATTGTAGAATTTATTGAGTTTGGGAGTTCATGTTTTTCTTTGTTTCTCCCTGTTGATGTTCATGTGTGTCCTTAATATTACACAAATTTAGCATGTCTTGTGAACAGTTGGTTGTTGACTATATTTCTTTAAACTGTATCTTTTGTCAAGTTTTCATTACACAATAGTCACTTTTGCGCCTTGAATCTTGCACCTGATCAGGTATGAAAATACTAAAACTAATACTGAAACTAACTGAAACTAACTAAAACTAAGCATGAAACCAAAAATAAAAACTAATAAAAACGAGCAAAACCTCTCTGAAAACTAATTAAAACTAACTGAATTAGAGAAATAAAAGTAAAAACTAACTAAAACTAAACTATAATGTAAAATCCAAAACTATTATAACCCTGCTTTGCACTCAGAATTTCTTGAACTGAACTGTAATAAAATAACAAGTAGACACTAAAAAATAGAAAAGAAATAAGCTGACCTTTGTGATGGACTGGTGACATGTGCAGGGTCTACCCTGCCTTTTGGGGTGGCTGTAGCTCAGGAGGTACAGCAGGTCACCGACTAATCGGAAGTTTGGTGGTTCAATTCCTGGCTGCATGCTAAAGTATTCTTGGGCAAGATACTGAACCTCAACTTATTCTCCAATGCAACTGTCAGAGTGTGAATGTGTGTGAATGGTAGATAGTAAGCACTTAGCTACTGTAGGAAGTGCTTGTATGAATGGGTGAATGCAAACGTGTTGTATAAGCGCTTTGAGTTCTCAGAGTAGAAAAGCAATATTTATAAGAACTATTCCATTTTGGACTATTCCTGGGAGATGGGCTGACCTATGCTCCGGCGCGCCCTGACCCTGAATTAGATAAGCTGCTAAAAAAATGAACTGATGGGTTGGCTTTTTTCAACAAAGGCTCGTATCCAAATATCAAGACTGAAAATATCGGGCAAAGTGCAATAAAACAAAGAAACCTGAAGTGATTCATCCTGTTTAGATGTGGCAATGGGAGCCATGCTAAGGCAGGGAGACAGCAAAAACATAATGCATTTTCATGGATGCAGCATAACAGACTAAAACTTTCTGTTTAATAGCATTTTCACTTTAAGTTGATAATTGTAGTATTCTTCCAGCATGTAATCATCAGCATTTGAGAGCAACCGTTAATATTTTGTAAGTGCTTAAGAAGCAAGAAATGCCTCAAAGGTATCTTTGTTTGCGCTATTAAACATAGGATATTTGTCTTGGATTCTCATGGGAAAGCAGAAGAAAATAGCAACATTTTAAGCACCACACATAACCACACATTTTTGTTATCATAAAAAACTATTTCCTTCTCCCCAAAAAGCTTGCTTCAAATAAAAAAAAACAAAACAAAACACAGAAATCACCTGACTGTACACACGTCTGCTCTGACTTACACATTATTGGTTCCTGTTGCACTTAAATCCCTTTCCCCAATCTCACACTCACACAGACACACAATCACAAAGTATCGATCTGTGGCCTGTGTGAGTGAAAAATCTGGTGCAAAAGAAGAGTGACAGCCAGCAACAAACAAAGGCACACAATTTGAAATCAAAAACGTGTGCGAGTGCAGTCAGACATGTAGTATTAAATCCTGTCAACCTAACCTCCATCCCAACCTGATAACCTCTCTCTTTCTTGCCATTACACACACAGATACACACTCTAACTTTTCCTCTGTGTCCGTAATCAGATATTGATTTAATGCAGCACCAGGTATCACATCCATCTCTGCTTTTCTCGATTTTCTCTGATATTTTTGTGCTTTTATGATATCTGTCCAGTGTAATGGAGACATGCCTTTTGAGATATAGCCTACTTGACCCTGCCAGCACAAAGATGACATTTTTTTTTGTTTAATTTATTTGTCCTGAAGAAAAAAAAACTTAATTCAAGTCAGGATGAGCGAGGATCCAGAGTGCTACACCTGCAGACTTTTGATATGACACCTCTTTCTTTTCATTTAACTTACCTCGAGAGGTCAGCGGTCATGTGCACACTGTGGCATTGCCATAGTTTTATATGCTTGTTTGATATGTGGGTGACAAGAGAACTGGTCAACAAAAACTAGTAACCATCACTAAGGTAACATTTCATTGTTTAAAATTCTTCAGGGATTCCTTCTTGCTCACTTGACAGATACACACACCGTGTATCTGCGACTTCTTGTGGAAACAGACAAAAAAATAATTTTAGCACAGTGGTGTGTTTTATAAAAAGCAATATTCTGCTCCATACTGTGATTTACAGTCCATAAAAAAGCCAGGAGGGTTTTAAGTAATCTCTATCTTGTGGCTTTTTGCTTGGATAGGACTCCGCTCCCACAGTGAGCATATTCAAAGAAGTCCTGCTTGAAATTATCTTGTCTGTAATAGTACCAAATGACTGCAGAATTCCAGTGGATTTCCCACAGTTTAATTATGCAGCGTTATGTTTATTTATAAGAATTTGTGAACTCTGGAAAACAAATCTATATCAATCCCTCTGTGGAAGAATCTAATTTATTTTACATGTGGGGGGGCACTGCGCTGAGATCAATTAGTCCACCTGATATAATTGTGCTATAAAAAGTGAACTAAACAGAGAGAAAATAAACAAGAACGAATAAAGGAGACGGAACGAGAGAATGCAGCAAGAAGGAAATACGAAGACACGTCAACACAACAAACAGAACGATGAAGAAAATCACTGCACATCCAAAAAGAACGACAAAGCACCTCATATACTTCACTCGTTTTAGTGCCCCGACTGCTCTGCAGCTCTGAGCTGTGCTGTGCTTCAACTGTGACATGAAAAACTTACTGAACACCAGAATATCCTCAAAAAAAAAAAAAAAAGAAGGTAGACAAAGAAATAAGATCATTTAGATCATTTAGACCTAGGAATTAATGACAAATAACAAGAAGCAGTGACAAAGTTCA
The DNA here is from genome assembly GCF_007364275.1 of Archocentrus centrarchus. Classification (NCBI taxonomy): domain Eukaryota; kingdom Metazoa; phylum Chordata; class Actinopteri; order Cichliformes; family Cichlidae; genus Archocentrus; species Archocentrus centrarchus. The sequence continues at coordinate 4,140,902 of NC_044354.1, forward strand.
ATATGGATCCATCAGTGGTGATGTGTATATTACTGTCGTGATATATCTAAGTGGTTTCTTTTATTACTGTTGTGGCTGTTTGCTGCATGTCGCACTTTCTGTTGCAAAAAAAAACCAAAACACCAGATTCTTTGAAATGATTCAGCAGGTGTTGTTCCAGGTAGATATAATGATGATGCTGTTTAACAAACACCTTTCCAGAAAAATGAATAAAACCTTATCTTAAAGCCACTTTGTGAACGGTCGATAACGCACATAAAAGATAACACACCAACACTTATCAACAATCTGCCGTCTTAAAGGTAAGAAAAAGAAGGGCAAAGGTGAAAAGGATCAAATATTCTCTAAATTTTGAACACACACACACACACACACACACACACACACACACACACACACACACACACACACACACACACACACACACACACACACACACACACAGAGTGTATTATACGTTTTTCTGCAAAATAAAATGAAGTGAAAGTACTGTACAGATTTCTGCATGTGTTCATACATTCAGATGTTTGAGGGGGATCCTCCTTTTATCGCACTGTGTCTTCCGTGTGTTCCACACAGTGATGTGTAAAATCTATGAAGTCTCTACAGTGAACTAATTGTCATTGTTTTTTATTGTACCATTTTCATTGTTTTGGTTTCAGAATGGAAAATGACTCAATCGCTAGCTTTTCACTGTATGATGGATCTCTGCACACCCCCTCTCTCTCTCACACACACTTGCAGTACTCACATTCACACACACACACACACACACACACACACACACACACACACACACACACACACACACACACACACACACACACACACACACACACACACTCTGACAGAGACTCCAAAAGAGAAAAAGAGAAAGAATGAATTATTAATCATGCCGTCTAATTATGGTGTGTGGCCCTGAGAGAGATATGATCCTGGGGAAATCACATCTAACAGTCATTTATCACAACAAATAGAGTGAAAAACACTGGTTAGAGGAGAAGAGAGAGCAGAGGAAACTAAAGAGAAGAAGAAGGAGCAAGAGCAGAGCAAAGAAGGCCAACTGTGCTATCAGATTCTACTATTAAAATATGCTAAAGAGATGCAAGGATAGGGAGGCAAGGGAAAGGGTAAAAGGAGAGCCTAAAATACAGAATTAAGAGATGCTCAGGAAACTAAAGCCCATAACAGCTCCAAATCTGGGTTTACATGGCAATACATTTTACCTTCCAAAACACGGATTACCAATAAATTATATATGAAACCTGTGGCTCAACTTAGCCAAGCAGTTCTTAATTTTACTTGTGTGGTTAATAAGCACATTGAAGAAATTTTGAAGAAAATGAGTGAATGCAAATATTTTTTCCCCCACAGACTGTATGATAGAGGAGCTTTTCCAGAATATTTAGAAAAATAATTTTAGATGAGGTGATAGCCCTTCCCAACACAAACAACCCATCCCCCATTCAAAGAACCACCACTTTTGATATGATGCCTTGCACATATTTAGCCACTAATAATATACACAGGGGCATCTGAGCTGTGCCATGCCATGCTGAACTAGGCTGCTCTGAGAGAGTGACTGAATCAGGCCAGGTATCAAATCCAGACTGTCAGCCATGCAGACCAAGAGCCCACTCAGGCCTTTAAAAAAATAAAACACCAACTCCCAGAAGGCTGAGCTCTTTGCCTCTCTACCTCCTCTCCCTGACAGCTCGGAGGGAGGTGGGGTGATGGTGTGTGCAAACGCATGTATGTGTAGGAAGGCAGCATTCATGGAGGTAGAGGGGAAGAGGGAGTGATGGAGTGAGAAAAACGCTGAATAGGAGCTGGAAAAGCAGCAGAAACCTGGACAATAGGCAGACAGAGAAAGTGCAGCAGTGTACGACTGGTCCCCAACAAGGCTGCTGTAGAAAAGTTGAAAGAATTTCCACACTCACTTCTAGGGATTATCTGTGTGTAGGTTTACGCTGTAGATGAATGTGTATGTGCACTCCTGCACATCTTTGAAACCATTTTGGAGGCCAAATGCCAACGTTTCGACCATGCCTGAAGTCGCTTATGTCAGACGGTAAATGGTCTGGCTGCAAAGTGAAACAAGCCTCTGGGTTCAGTCCCACCGTTCATACCAGTGACCCTGCCAATCAAACAGGGTCAGAGAGAGAGGGGATGGGTGGGGAGGGGTGGGGTGGGGGTATACAAAATGAAACAGAATAAAAACAAAAAAGGGGTAAACCCAAAAATAAAGGAAAATTCAAGAGGAAAGGGCAATATAAAAGGTCTGCATGGACCATTACTTGTGCACGTTTGTGTGTTTGCATTTAAGAATCTTAAATGACATCGACTTTCAGAAAGGTCACTTTACACACACACACGCGCACCTTTCTACACATTGTTCTTGGAATCAATTGCCAAGTAAATGCTAGGACATTTTGTGCGCGTTGACACCTCTGGCATTAGAACACTTAATGTCAATTAGAGTGGCAGGTAGGCGGGTTGTTTCACGGAGGAGACGGTGACACAGAGTGAAGAGCGAGTGTCAAAAAAAAAGTTTCGACTTTTGATTTCCTTTGATGAAAAAAATCTCAGAAAAGGACCAAATGGGAAACACAGTTTTAGCTGGTCTCCCAAGTGTGCATGCGCACGTGCGCGCACACACACACACACACACACACACGAAGTAACATAATAGACAGCAAAAACAGCGTCTGTGAATAGCAAGAATCTGTAATTCTTCCAGACTGGCATAAATGGCATTTAAATACAAATGGACAGAACATCTTTTTCCCACTTTATATTTTTCAACCCCAAAATATTCATGAGACTGACATAATGTATTTATCCTCCAGCCCATACCTAAATTTACACATTGCCATTAAGTCTGTCACAAAGCAGACAGAGATCTCACCGTGTTCCTCCAAGGACTCTGCTCCTATATAAGCTATTCATACATACTGAAAGCCGTGAAAAGCACTTTCAGGAAGTCTGAATCACATAGTCAGAAGCGCTATCTTTAACTTCATTTTTATTATTACCCCTCAGGACATTTGGTTTGCAGTCAGGCATTAAGCACATACATATGCTCAGTTTTGTAGTTGTTTGATCTGGCTTATTAATCTGGGCGTGCAAAGTCCCAGCCGGGCACTTTTAAAGAAAGGGTTGGGTGGGTGGGAGGAGTGAGGATAACTTAATGAAAGATGTCTGGAACTTTTAAGAGTATCCTTACCCAGAAAATAATCAGATGGATTAACAATACAATAATCATATACTAGTGTAACCATTAACCAATTCGGTGAGATGAAATAGTAATAAAGTAGTTTCTGACTAAAAGCTTAAATGTTCAGCGCTGCGAGCCCCATCCCAAAAGTTCCTGATCTTTCAGAAAGTGCTACCACTCCTGAGTTGACCTCCCGTTCCTTCTCTAGTTTCAAAGTGAATCCATAGACTAATCTGCTCTCTGCTCTCTTGGCTGGCATCCAACCAGCTTCTTTTCATTTTGCAAATCTGCATCATATTACTCACCTACATCCAGCCCAAACCATGAGCTAGCCTCACCAGTGTTTTACAGATGGCTGCAGACGATCACTGTTGTACCCGTCTCCTGTCCTCCTCTGTACATACTGACAGATTTAAACCAAGAATGTCAAATTTGGACTAATTACTCCGTAAGACCTTTTGCCACTGATTATCAGTTCATTCTTGTGTAATTTGGCATTAAAAATGGCTTTGCAACAACCAGCCTTCAATTAAGACCATTTCTGATGAGGCTTCAGTGCCGACGGACCAACTGAAGAGCCAGCTGCACCTCTCAGGTCCTGTCTTATTCCTGGATTCATTTTTTAAGGATGTGACTTTCATCTACTCTAGGTAGTTTTTTTTTTTTTAGGTCTGCCACTTCTATTATTTTCCTCCACTTGTCTAGTTTCCTTAGCCATGATATGCCAAGTTTTCAACTTTGGGAATTACACTGTTAGTGCAAAAATCCTATTTTATGCCTGTGAAACTGTTTTGTCTTTCTGTTATAGATTCAACTAAAGAAAATGAAAACAATCAGGCACAAGGACTGGAGTGAAAAGGAATGAAAAAGCAGCCAATGTCCAGAGAAACAATTTGAAAGACCTTCAGAAAAACTAGAGAACTATCATTTAAGACCACTTAAAAAAAAATTACAAGAAAGTCTGAGTGGAATTAAAATATAAAGAAATGAGGGGTGATTCAAGACTTTTGCACAGTACTGTATAGGCAACTCCATTTTTAATTCATGTGTACAAAAAAAAAAAAAAAAAAAGACACCACTAAACCCAGTTCTGTGGAAATATACAGCATCGTCACAGTTACAGGCTTTCAGCGCCTTTTTTAAGTGAGTTCATGCAGGTTTCAGGTACCGGAATAGAAGCTGAACAGAGCAGATCAAATCAGGATAGCATAACATAAGTCGCGAGCACAAAGGTTTATTGAGGCCAGAAAGTTGACGATGGAAGAGGTATTGGGTAATGAAAGGAATAAATGAAGATGTGAGAAAAGATGGAACAAGGAGAAGGAAAGAGAAAAAATTGTAGAGACAGAGACAGTGATTGAATGTTGTTATTGTGGTTGCAGAGGAATAGAGAGAAAGCAGCGAGGCGTTTCCTTATCACATTGCGGATGGTGTGTGTGTGTGTGTGTGTGTTTATTTCTGTGTGTATGAAAGAGAAAGAGAAGGGTGGAGAGAGGAAAAGGAGACAGACCGCACTGTCTCCAAGTGTAGTGAATTTTAAAATAGGCTTTTAATTATGTGTATAAGTCATGAGTGTGTCTGCTGTGCTTGCACAGCATGAGGATACAGGCTCACACTGTATGCATATACTGTACAGAACAGTACAGAGCACTGATGATGTATTTTTTATTGTGGTGAGTTTATGAAGTGTCAAGACCTTGAAAAAAAAAAAGGCGACTGTACTTCTTAATTTTTCGAAGACATTTCACCTCTTATCCAAGAGCTTCAGTTCTAAAGGTGTCCCAGGTATTTAACCCTAGTGGGGGCTGTCCCCTTTGGAGGTGATCATTGACCTGCTATTAATCATGTGCGTCATCACACGAGCCAAGGTGTGAAAAAAGGCATGGGTCATTATCACCAGGGGTTACAGGTGAAACCACTCTGTGAACTTGCACCACCCCATCGTCTAACCTACTGAGGTCACCTGAAGTAAGGTGTGATGGGGGGGTGAGGCACCTAGGAAGGAAACTCAGGAGTGCGTTGTAGGTGGCTGACAGGTGGTGTTGTAAGCCACCACCTCTGTTCAGCGTGGGTCATTCACAGTGACATAGATGGCCTATTTAACCCTTCTTTCAAACCAAAATGTTAAGATGTCAGAGTTAACACGGTGCAGAAGTGCAGCTGAGTGTCGTCCTGTTGAGGTGGCGCTTCTATATCGTGCCATGCATTTGTGGAGTGGCTGTTTGGTTTCTCCAATGTCCAAGCGCTCCTCACTGCACTGCACAGCACACGCTCTGTTGCTTAGCTTGTGTTTCATGTTTTGTCCTTGGGATGAACCGGTTTCTCCCTAGCTGGTGTCTGACCTTTTTTCTAAAACATATATTTGATTTCCTTCTATATAAAATAAAATAATATAGTCGTGTTTTGATTCTTCACCATTTATACAGGTGAATATACTCAAAACACTTTTTTTTTCTTTGTAATATGATAACAGCCACTGGTGCTTCTTAGTTTTAGAATTTCAAGCTACCACACAGTGCTGTGCACCAATCACCATGCATTCAGACAGAGAAAAATAGAAAAAGAAAATAAATCACAGACATGCAGAGGCAGACAGAAAATGAAAAGTCAGTGTGCAGTAGAAAAAAAAGAAGGAAGCGGAGGAATACAGAGGGAAGGGAAAGAAAGACAAAAATGAATGGCCTATCTCCATAAAAGTAGCCATGCTTCTCAAGGTGGGAGCTGAGCAGCTAAAAGTCAACAGCCGAAGAATGGATAGGACTGATTGAATTTATAGGAGCTGCTTCCCAAGATCAATGCCACACACACAGAGACTGAGAGAGAAAATGCCTGCTGGAAGCAGATTTGTTGTCCATCAATACCTCACTTCCTCCTGACTTCTGAAGAATTAGTAGGAGTGAAAAGCAGCGGCGCGGCCTATCTGTTTTACACCTAATTTATTCACTGGTGACTAAGCAGCGACTTTTTCATCAACTTCTGCATATTGTTCACTATGGGAACTACAATAAATAAATGAAAATGAATTAACATAACATATTGGTAACACTTTGTAATACGACCGATGACTAAGGCCTTAAGTGCCTTGCTTGTTGACAATATTTAAACTAGGATAATATCATTTCACCTCCACTTTATCACCCTGAATAACTTAGATTGATCATTTAGGATTTGAACCTGTAACGTATTAACTTGCACAGGTACACCCCCTAAAATGTTCTTTCTCTAGTTTGAATATTTCTCACACAAAGTTGTAAAATTGATAAATCTTGCAGAAGACATTTAAGGTAAGCTGAGATGATATCGTATAACAGGGTCGAGGGCTCCCCATGAATAACTAAGAGATTAGAGATGTTATATTTCTTGGGTTTCCCCTTTGTTCTAAACCCCCCCAGCTCTTTTATTTACAGCATGTGTAGCACTTAAGAGCAGCATTTTAACTGACTCGCCAGCATGAGGCTTAGCATCCAGAAAAACATTATTCACTTGGACAAAAAATAAAAGGCAAGAAACAAATGTGACAAGTGCATACACACCACATTCACACAATTCTGCAGAGCCTAAGTGGCAAGTCCAGCACTATTAGTTACTAATGAAAAATGAGGGCAGGCGGGATAACTGTTAGAGAAGAGAGAGTGAGGAGAGCAGAGTGCAGGGGCAGTCGAAGTGAGAGGGGAGAAAATTAGGAGAAGTAACAAATCTGTAACAAAGTAACAAATCTTTGCAAAGCTGTATGTGCGAGGGAAGAGAGAGAGGGGAGGACAGGAAGACGAGATAGAACCAAAAATTGGTAAAGAGCGACACGGGGACGTGGCTGCAGTGACAAACCAAATGCAAGAGAAATCAGCAGATTCTGAGAAAGACGGAGAGAGAGAAGTCAGACAGAAACTGAAGAATTAACAGAATGTTAGCATACCTAGGAGACACAGAGAGGCAAGAATATGTAGGTGTTGTGCATAATCCTGCCATAATTTGTAGCAAGTGCACCTACAGTTCAGTCTACGTGTGTCTCCGTGCGCACGTGTATTCGCGCGTGTGTCTGGTTTTCTGTTTGTGAGCTAAAGTGCCAAAAGTATGTTAACAGTAAGAGGAGCATTTTACTCCACTGTTAACATACTTTTAAATATACTGCTGTATAATATGTACAGTTCCTTCAGAATGTACTCAGACTTTTTTGTCTCGTGCAAAAACAATAAACAATAAATAAACAAAGCTTGAATTGAGCAGAAGTTCTCTGTACAGTTGATGAAACCTGCTGAAAGGACCACCAGCAGCCCTGAATTGGGCCTTTATGATAGAAAAGGTAGACAGAAGCCACCTGAAAGGCACGTGTCAGATTGCTTGTCAAGTGTAAAGAATTCTTTGAGCACAAGAAAAAAGATTTCCTGTTCTGAAGATATCTCAGGATCACCATCACAAGTGATGGCATGATGGAGCACAAGGTCAGGATGTCTTCTGGGTTCCTCCGTTTGGAGACTTTAAGGGAATACACATCTGCAAGGAGACCCCAGGGTATACCCACAATCCACTGGAGCGATTATATATCTCATCTGGCCTGGGAACACCTCAGGATCCCCCAGGAGTTACTGAAAAGTATAGTTAGGAAGGAGGACATCTGGAATATCCTGCTTAGCCTGTTGCCACCATGACCTGACTTCAGAAAAGCAGAAATTTTCTGAAGTGCTAAACCTAAACTCTTTTGGTAGAACATCTGACCAGTGGTGCCAGAGACAATGGTTAGGTCAAACAGGGAGTGGATGCAGTTCGATACTGAAAGATCCATGAAATGGGAAACAGGCACCTTTTAGCGCCACAGTGACCCCGGGTATAAAAACTATTCTGGCAGGGCTTCAGCACAGGTTTCTGACTGTCCTCCAGTTGCCCAGAATTGAACTCTGCACTGACATCTGTGGACATGAAGATGTCAGTACAGATACACTTCCTGCTGTATCTTTGTGCATCTGTGTGTCTAATATAGCTCATTTCTTTCCATAAATCCAGGAACTTTAACTGTATTCCAAAACAGGGAATGAGAACTTTGAATTTGTACACTTGATGTTCCCAAAACCTTTTTTTTTCCAGCTGCTATTTTCAAAAACCAACAACAACAAACAAACTGACTGCTTTAAGCATTTTGTCGCCCCTGAGGCAACTTTTAAATTGGTTTGTTCGTCAGAAAATTCCGGCACATTGAAGAAGTGTTGCAATGGAAGGAAAAAAAGAGAATACAGGACAGTTACGTGAAGTTAAAAGAAATTACATCATTTGATACATACCTACAATTTAACCACTTAAACCAACATAACCACCAACCACTAAAAAGGTTTACAAACTGTACACCACAAGGCTACAGAAAGGATACCTGACAGGGATGATTGATAGGCCATGTTTCTGAAAATGATTTAAGAGGAATGAAACAATGTGGCTTCAGCCTGTAGAAACCCTGAAAAAAGTTGGGTCAATAAAGTAGCATTTTATGTTGATGCTATATTGATGGGTTAGTATAAAAATACCTGATGCTTGGTGAGTATATGTAAAACCAAAAACACTTATCCTTATCCTCGTGTGCACACTTACTGGATGTACATGCATAGATATACTTTTATAAACGAGCACTGACAACAGAAAAAAGTAGAATTAATCTTCCATGAACCTCTAAATATAGGTTGTAAAGGTTGAGCAACTTCGAGTGTGTGTGTTTGCATGACAAGGTGGACCAGTCAAATGATTGTGCATAGATCTGGCTGTGTGTGTGTGTGTGTGTGTGTGCATGTGTGTGTGTGTGTGTGTGTGTGTCTGTGTGTGGACATCCTCCCACTGTATGCACAAGAGGAAAGCTGGAGAGAGGGTCATTGACTGTCTGTCTGGATCACATATAATTAATCTGGGCCGTATGCCTTGCTCGAGGGCATACTAACCCAACACATCAGCATGACGGATTAAAAGTATCAACATAAATCCACTTCTCATCACCATGGAGCCTGTCAGCATTAAAAAAGAAGCAGCACTATTGTTTCTTCCTCTCCTTGCTCTCTTACACTGTACAGGGATTTAATTTTAGTATATTACTGGTAGATACATAAAAAACTTCCAAAAAAAAGGAACTAACATTACCCAAATTTGGGGACTGGAATCAAAGTGCAAGGATTATGTTTTTAAATTGAAAAGATGGACATTTCAAGTGCTTAATGGGGTAGGGATGCTTGTGTGTGGGTATATATTACAGCTGTTCTGGATTTAAGAACTTTTAACATAAGGAAATCTATTGTTTTATCTCTAATTTTATTTTTAATTAGTCCAAACAGTGACATGTAACACTGAGCAGGAACACTGCAGTTATGTGGCTTGCACTGGAAACACTGGAAACCCTGTATGCTAACTAATATCTTTTGTGACATGCCATCAGCCTCCTCCCTCAAACCCCACTCTCTCTAAAAGCACATTACTTAGCATAGCATTGATTGACGATGAACTAGCATGAAATGTTACCAAACACTCTGGCTGATGCCCTTTTTGTTAGCTTTCCTGCTAATGTCCATGGCCATTTATACTTGCCAATGTGCTAATCAGAGCAGAAGAAATGTTTTGCTTTAGGGAGTGAAGTTTTGACTACACTGTGGCCCTCTGCCACATGGCTCAAAGACACACACACACACGCACGCACGCACGCACGCACACACTCACACACACACACACACATTTTAATTACAGTATTTGATTTCACAAACTGTATTAACAACTCACTTTAACTCCACTTACAAACCCCTGGAGCTTTGCCCTAATCTCTTTCTTACCAGTTTAACTTGGTAACAATACATTAGTGCAGTCGTCCACAGCAGGACGGATGCAGAGTGTAAAAGTATAGCTTGGTATGTCGATAGAGGTGCTAGCAAATTCTCAGTGGATGCATCATGTGTAGTAGCTACTCTTCTACCTCTAGTACTTTGAATGTAACCAGGCATAGTCTTCCTGATTGGAGCAAGCTGGGGTTTAGTTTCTACTCTTTGAGCAGCTAGTGATTAAATGTGCTGCAGTCACGCTGCTCAAATCTCCATTTAATCGACCTACAAGGATAAAAGGGTAGTTTTTTTTTTTAATCCACAAATTTCAGCTTTTTCTATTTTAACTTTACCAAATGTCTATTTTATGGGTTAAGACAATATTCTTTTTTTTTTTTATGATAAATCACCCAATTACAGCATTCTCATGAGTAATGGAAGCATTTTGTTCTCTTGACTCACAATTTCAATTTAAAGGCAGCCTAAGATGCTGATGATGCACCAAACTAAATTAACTGCTACATCATGTAAAATGCAGTGTTGTTTTCCAGTAGTTAAAAAGAGACAGAAAGACAAAAAAGAAAGCAAATCTACAATGTACCAGTGAGCTGCTATTACACATAGAAATGTGTACAGGATGGTGGGGTCGTTACTTATAGGTCTCTCTCTGCTCAAAAAGCACACCTACCCGTCATGATTACATGTGAGGACACACTGCAGTGTCTAACTAACCCTCTGCTGTGTCTTGGTGTTTGACTAAAAGTAAGTAAAAGTGCATGTGTTCTGCATGTACTCATGTGCGTTAAAATGTGGGGTAAATGAGCTAAAGTTACCTCTCTCTAAAGATGCTAAGGTTTTCTCAAAGGTGGCCGAGTGCATATACATATACATACTAACATTCAGCTAAAGCTAATAAATCTGTATGGAGGAATAGAAGACATGGAAATGCACACAACAGTTTATAGTCCATAAATCAAATTACAACTCTTCTTACCAGATGGCTGACAGATATTTTAGCTCTGTTGCTAATTTGTGAGGGCTTTGTTTTGTTTCTATTATGGAACATCCACTTTACTTTGAACAGCATCTACGTGTGCCCTGAAAGAGACTGAACTATATTAAGATGAAGAAGTAATTGCTGTTGATCAGTATCTGAGACAGCTATCACTAATGGCAGCAGACAGATGATTATGTGGTTGTCTAGCAACAGCAATACCCACCTAACTCAAAATCCTGTGTGATCAGGATCAGAGTTTTATCAGTGACTCACTTTTACGAGAATTTGCTGAGTCTTGTTTATGTGGTTATTTGTCTTGTGAACGCCACCAACTGCAGAGCGTAGTTCACGCACCTTTTTGTTTGCCACTACATCACCCAGAATATGGCACGACCGCAGAGACCATGGGCTGTGAGTAAAAATTGCAGCAGTTGCCTGACACAAAACCACACCTTTGTTTCTGTCTAATTTTAATGCAGCGTGGTGCCTCTTTTCCACCCTCCTCTCTCCGACAGTTATTCATTGGATCTGACACTGAACATAACCTGTAAAACCCTTGCCTCAGCGATGTCGGGGAGACGGGGAGGAAGGAAGGAAGAAAATGGTGAGACATAAGGAAAATTGTAGAGTATGAAAACACCAGGCTGCACAGAAAAGGCAAGAGAAAATGAAAAGAAGTGCTTGTTAGCGCCTTACTGGCCCAAGTAACTCTATGATGACACACCTGACTGATAATTAGTCTCAAGGGCATTAGTGCCTCTGTGTGTGAGACAATGTGTGTGGAAGCATCTGTAAATGCAGGTCTGGGAGTATTTGTGAGAGTGTTTGTGGATTAGAGAGAAAAGATAACACTTTCTATAGCTCTGTGTGTGTGTGTGTGTGTGTGTGTGTGTGTGTGTGTGTGTGTGTGTGTGTGTGTGTTTGACTGCAAGCGTACAGTGTATGTGTGTAATGGAAAAGAGGGCAGAGGCCTTTGCATGTGTCCAAGCTAATGGGTATCCTGGCACACATAATCAGAGCCGTTAATCACAGAGAGAGGAGAGAGAGATTAAGAAAAAGAAAAAGAGGTTTCCACCTATGATAAAATGAGGTGGCAAGGAGCGAGAAAAGGAGGTTCAAAAGTCAATAGTGGTGGAAAGGGAGGGAGCAGAAGGACAAAATTGGACTGGGTTGTCATTTCATTTGTTACGTGACCCATTTGGCAGTAACCACATCTACCCCCCCCACCACCACCCAAAAAAAAAATGCTGAATTGAATTTAATAGGGGAAGGCAAAAGGAGATTGGAAAGGACACAAGTCAGTGAGAGGAGGAGATGGCAACATATGTGTGTACAGACTTTACTTGTAGTCAGATAACTTGTGTCATTTTAGTCCAAACCACTTACTGTAAGCTACCTGGTTAAGGCCAAAATAACTGTCATAATTATTATGATCAATACTGAGATCACAATTATTCACTGGTTTTAGTGACAAAAAATGTTCTTATTGCACTTTCATGTAAACATAACATAGATAAAATAATTTAAATAAAATTATTTTTATAAATAAAATTATTTTAAATAAAATTATTTGTATAAGTAAAATAATTTACATAAGATAATTCATATGAATAAAATAATTTAAATACAATTATTCATATAAATATAATACATTTTAAGAAAAATGACTCAAAAATGTGAACAGAGCTTAAGTAGTTAAAACAGTTTCTCATCACGGCGCCGTGGCTGCGAGCGTTAGGAGACCAAAACAAAAAGCAAAAACACTTCAGTTAAAGTGGGAGAAACCACATTTGCTAATCATTAATCAGGATATATAACTTTATTATGCATGTCAATGTCCCCTCTGTTAATTAGCTCATCAGTTAAAAAGGGTGAATTTGAATGCATTTTAAAATAGCCCAAAAGACACATTATGGTATATTAATGGTGTCCCTTAAAGCATAGCTCTGTTGTAATAAACCCATTTGTAATATTTGGCATTACATAGTTGGAATGAGCTAAAAGAACATATACATATCAACAGATCCAGCCCCTGTTTCACAAAATAAAATATATTTATTTCTAATTTTTTTTAATTGATTTGAATCAATAGCTTTAGCCTTAGCAGTATTTTTCTGTGTTTGTGAAAGCGAGAATGAGTGTGTGCGTGTTTTTTGTGTGGGTGTGTGAAAGTTAAGGTAATTAGGTAATCAACAGCTGTGCCAGACAGGCAGGAAGCAGCTTGTTAAGGAGCTGAAACGGAGATGGAAACAGATAACGAGAGAAAAGATAGGTAGAATGGGCAAGATATAAACAGAAAGAATGAAAAAGCTGGTGGAAAGGATCACAGCAGGAGAAAGGAGAGAGGCTACAGGAGCAGAAGGAGACAGTGAGAGAATGATGGGAATATACAAGAGATACTAAGAGAGAACAGGGATATGCAGGAGATGTATCAGATGTGAGGACAGGTGCTGCTGTCAGCTCTAAAATACATGTAAACCTTTTATTGACAGGGGGAACCAATTACTGACAGCTTGAAGGGAAGGAAGTTTTTCACTGTCACACCAGGAAACACAAATAAACTTACACGGAGAATCTTTTTTTTTTTTTTTCTTTGCCTTTTTCCCGTGTCAGACCCCTGATGTTTCCACCTGTGGGTGGCACGATGAGCCAACGTGTGAGTGGATAAGAACAGGCCCGCAGGAGAGTGGAAGCTATAGCTGCGGGCAGAAAGGTCACTCATTTGAATCCAAAGTGGGGGAGACGTGAATAAAAAATAGTTTATATCTAAATATTGTATTGTATTGACTTCTTACTTAAAACTGATGCTGATGGAAGTTTTTGTTTGTTTGTTTGTTTGTTTGAAATAACGGGTGCCTTTTAAGCTTTGTAATGAAGTCTTTTAGGATGGTAGGGTCAGACTTTGGTGTTAACAACACAAAAGCATCCATCCTGCCTTGCATCAACGGTTCAGGTCGCTGGTGGTGGTGAAATGTTGTGGGGGATATTTTTTTGGCACACTTTGGGACCCTTAGTACTAATTGAGCATCATTGAAATGTGACAGCCTACCTGATGTTCACCCCTTTATGACCACAGTGTACCCATCTGCTGATGGCTGCTTCTCCAAGCAAGAGGTACCTGGTACTCACGACGTGTACCTAATAAAGTGGCTGATGAGTGTATATTGAGAGGGAAACGAAACCGACAAACACACCGCACTGAATCTACAAACTGCACAACTTCACTTTACCGCAGGAAGAAAGACTGAAAGAGGGCTGAGGCAAAATATTTATTTTCAGCTGTGTGCGAATACACAGACAAGTCACAACAATGTGCTCACTGCATCCATACAGCTATTAAAAGGCTTTTAGATGATATCAAAACAGTACAAAAAGGAGTTGATGATGCTGTGATAGTTCTCAAAAGATCAAAATGACTGACTGGAGCACTGCGTGAATAAATGCTTGATTGAATGAGTTCTTAACACTATCTCTATTTTAAGACTAATGTCATTTATCAAACTGTTAAGACCTGAACTTAGGGGAATCAAAACTGTGAATAAATTCATACTTTCATACTTCCCAGTAGCCATGACTGTAGGACAACACTGTACTGCCAGATGTCCTGACTTCTATGTCCACATGATGAAGACAGGGCCAGCTTTTATCATATAAAGAGCTGTTTAGGTATCCACATATGTTATGAGGTCTATTCAGACAATGAAAAATATTTGTGTAACTTCACCATTATAGTGGATTTGGAATCAAACAATCATGATGTGATTGCAGTGCAGATGTTCAGCTTTAATTCAAGAGGTTTAATGAAAGCATCGCGTCAACCCTTTAGCACAGAGCGCATCGCGTTTGCACGAGTGCACTTTGCATTACTGTACTTATGCGATGGTTTGTCCTATTGGAAAATTTCAAATGATTTCTGAAAGCTGAGAAATTGTGCTTCACGGCCAGCATGTGAATACTACAGTAATTTCACTCGCACTGTTGCAGGCAGCCCGCAAATCTGCTCCTTCCCCCACACATATGGAAATGTGGAAAAACATGGAAAACAGTAACAAGATGCTCAGTGTTAAAACCTTTTAGGAATTACAGTTCTTTTTACACGTAGCCCCTAGAAACAGAAGTTTGTTTGGAGTAAGGGCGACGGCCAGAGCTGAAAAATAAAGCCAACTCAGAAGCGGCAAAAACTGCAGTTCCTCTACGTGCTACTTGAGACTGACTCCAAAGTGTCCAACTTTACAGCATTAAAAAAATCTAGTGTTAGCTGATAAATGAGCACCCCACCCTTTCATCCATATAAGGTAACTTCTGGTTCCAAAAAAAGCAACATAACTGTGTCCAAAACCAGTGGGCGACATCATGGTGGATACATCTGTCTGTCGTTTGGAATAAATAAAAGAACTGGACCATTAAAACCTCGGATGGCTTAGCATCTCACCAGACATATGTGATCGTATCAACAGAAATGCCGGGGAATAGATGCCACAATGCTGTGACATTTGATCAACATGTCTCCTCCTGGAAGCGTCATAAAAACAGATTTTAAGATGCAACCTTGACGCTGATCCTATCTTCTTTCAACTCCCTGCAGCTCTCAAAGAAAACCACAATGCATCAACTCTTAACCTTTGTCATTCCCTCTCTGTGTTTCATTTCCTCTCTCCATCATTTCCCTGCTGGTGGCTAAATGTTAAGAAGACAAGTATTTGCTGAATCCTCAAAGCGAAAAACGTCTCACAGGCCAACTCCCTTCTTTTCTTCGATCCCCATCTTACCCTCCCTCTGTCTTTTTTGTCAATTTCTTGCCTCTGTGTTTAAGCATGAAAAGACAACCAGGCAAAAACATGCAGCTGCTCATCCCCTTTTTCCCCATCCTTTACTCCCTCTGTAGCAATCCTCCCCCTCTTTATGTTAACTGCTAAAAATACAGCCATTCTCCAGAGCAATGAAAGAAAAGGACGTAAAATCTTTTTTTTCCTCACATTTGGTTTTCCCTCTGCATCCTTTCCATTGCCCTCTTCATCATTCATTTTCTGTAAGCTGGCTATTAATGTAAAAAACATTCAGTCAAAGCAAAAATGTTGATCTTTTCCTCCTTGTGCTGTAGCCACTTTTCAGCATGCTTTCTTTTAAAAAATAAAAAAGCTGATTTTAAACCACAGCTTTACCCTGTCATATTGCTATCTTATCTGTATGTAGATCGTTCAGTTGGTTAGTGGTTGGGTGAACCCATGTACTATCAATCAACTGTTTGCCCTTTTTTGATCATAATAACAACATAAACTACCCAAATGATTAAAAGTTTACACACCCACACACAGGTTTAAATGGCTTCTAAAGGTAACCATCCTCACCTGTTTGCTTGTAATTAGTGCGTGCGCATAAAAAGTCAGTCAGTTTGCAGGAGAAGATAGTTGAACTTTGTGGAACAGGAAAAGGATATATATAAAGATACCCAGGGAAGTGAGAAGGCCAATCAGCAGAGTTTACACTTTAAATAAGAAATGAGAAATGAGGGATTCTGTTGAAACCAAGCGACAGTTTAGACCAACAAAAATTTCAGAAAAATTGGGGAAAATTGTTTGGAATGCAAAGAAAAATCCACAGATAACTTCAGCTGAAATATAGGATTCTGAAAAAAGAGGTGGGTTTGTTTCAAGTTGCACCTGAAGAAAAATGGACTGCATGGTTGAGTCATCAGAAGAAAGCCATTACTGCACCAGTGCCACAAAGCAGCCCGCTTACAATATGCCAGAGAGCACAGAGACGAGCCTCAAAACATCTGGAAAAAAGTTATTTGGGGTGAAGATAACAAAATTGAGGTTTTGATGAAAAGTACACCATACCTACTACAAAACATGGAGGTGGATCACATGTGTTGGCTACACAAGCACGTGGAACTTGGTCAAAATTGATGGCAAGATGAATCAGAGAAGAACGGAGGAAAATTTGCACTCATCAGCCCAGAAGCTGCGGATGGGACGCACGTGGATGTTCCAACATGACAACGATCCAAAACACAAGGCCAAGTCATCCTGTCATCGGCTACAATAGAAAAAATGGAGGTCCTAGAGTGGCCATCTCAGTCTCCTGACCTCAACATCATTGAGTCACTTTGGAGAGTTCTTAAACATGCAATCCATGCAAAAAAAAGTCGAAGCTGGAGGCATTTTTCCAAGAAGAATGGGCATCTTTACCATCTGAGCAAATAAAGTGGCTCATCCACAACTACCACAAAAGACTTCAAGCTGTCATTGACCAAAATAACATCACTGATAGACAAAGTCTCCCACCCCATGCATGAAGCTGTTGCCGAGCTGGAGAGCTCCTTCAGTGACAGACTGCTGCATCCTAAATGCACAAAGGAGCGTTACCGCAGATCCTTCCTCCCAGCAGCTGTAAGACTGTATAACCATCACTGCTCCCAACAAAAACCACAATAACCTACACAATGTAGGATAATATATAATATACTGTAAATAGTCCGGCCTGTTAAGGTTCAACACACAGGCACATCATGTACATTGTATATAGTGTTATTATTAGTATTATTAAGGTTAATCTTGTTTGTTGATTTTATATATATATATATATATATATATTCTCATTAGTGTAAATTATTATATTTATATTTATAACTGCGGCTGCTGTTACACCCAAATTTCCCCTCTGTGGGACAATAAAGGATGTTTCTTCTTCTTCTTCTTCTTCTAGAGGAGGAAATGCATTGTATTAAGAACTGGGGTATATAAACTTTTGATCAGGGTCATCTGATGTCATTATGATTTTAAAAAGGCAAGCACAATTGTTTGATAATAAATGGCTTCACCCAACCACTAACCATGATTTTAAAAAAGGTTTGGGGTTATCACTGTCTGAAAAATGGCCACAAAAAAAAAAAAAATCACAAATTCTGCCAGGGTATGTAAACTTTTGAGCACAACTGTATATATTTGGTAAATAAATACATGTGAAATAAACTTTTATTGTAGAATAGTGTAAGGTCTGAGTAAATAGTGTGGAAAATAAACCCAGCTACTATTAATGTCACTTTCTCTGGAAGTCTGCCTGTGTTTGGGTATGCTGTACAAGTGGGAATGTGGGAATGCTCTGTGTGAAAAAGCAGTTTTATTTATTCATTTCCATATGTCATAGCTGGATGCTGACGAGGTGGGCTGCCAACAGAGTGGGAGGAATAGGAGCAGAGGAAGATTGTCTCCTTCTGACCAACTTAAATATCCCCGCATGCAAAGGCACCCCCACCAGGACATTCACCACAAAGGAGTACTTCCTTTTATGGGCTAGTATCTCGTGCACAGAAGCGTTTGTTGATCTACAGTCAGCTCAGGTGGTGGGGATTCTGGGATGTGTAAAACTTGATCATCATACAGTAAATATGTAATACACAAATATGGAAAATGCAGGATCCACCACCGCCACAAACAAACAGAAAAATTTACTGTACACATGTGGTGCAGCAACTTCATTAACACACGGATCAACCAGGTTTGCAAATGCCTACCTGTCCTACAGCTCACACTTCACTGCTATACGCAGATTTCAGGTGGAAAAGTTTGGAAAAATCAATCTGATCCACCTGAGCTCAATAATCCAGAGAGTGTCCCGACCTCCCAGACCCCACATGCTCCCCATAAATTTTTCAGAAGTTTGGACCTGGATCAGAACATACTGATTCTCATTTAGCTGCCTCACACTGATTTGATTGCCATGGTATTTCTGAAGCAAAATATGCCTAAACTTATGCTGTACTGTTTTTTTGTTGGTCTCCTCATTATGAACCTGCTCATTTTGGCTGCCCTTGGTAGATTATGTTGGTCAATAATGAAATGAACTCTCTGCATCTGTTTATTCAAAAATGTTCCATTTTCATCAGTGCATTATTTGCGATACTCAGCTTTGTGCTAACTGGCTCCATAAATCTGGTCCTACCTTTTCAATAGCTCCTTAAGTTTGCTATTTCAACACTATCCACCAGTCTGCTAAAGCCAAGGCTACACTAGTTCATCCAGAACCTTCTTCCATCTTTTTCTTTTCTATCCACTCCTTGCTCACTGAAAGATAATCTTCTGTCCCACATTCAAACAAAGTAAAGCGACTTTTAATCTTCTGTCTTTCCTCTTCTTCTTTCAGCAGATCCTTTTAGCCTCCTCCTGGGAGATGGAGGCTTTCGGTCCCCTCAGTTTGTTTGTGTCATTCTTTCACTTGTGCATGCTCGAGAGCTCTCAAGTCAAGGACACAAGCTTGGTTTTTGATTTACATGATAAAAAGAATTAATTAAACAGCAGCAATGGAGCCCTAGGGTTTCCATCACCTATGGAGGGGAGAAAGGCAAAAGTAGGAGGGCAGAATGAAAAAGTGAAATTGACTGGAAAAAGGAGGGAAAGGAAGGACAAAAGGGGGAAGAAATGAGAGGTGGGTGAGAATGGAAAGAAATAGTGCACAAGTTATACGGTGCAAAAGAGAGGGAGGACATGAGGGACACAATGAGAGAAGGAATGGGAATAATAGAGCAAACGGAGGAAAATAGGAGAAAAAGATGAACAAAAAAGCACTGGGATATCGCCAACATTTGACACCTTTTCCCAAACACACATAAACACATGCACACAAGAGACAAGGCGTTAGTGTTAGCATCGGCACAGCCGCTCGCTCTATGACACTGTACATCTCTAAGGAGAGCAACTCAAACGCGCAAGGGTCCGCGTAGGTCGCCTTAATTAGCCACACATCCGGTTACGCAGGCTCCCACGGGGTTTAACAGGGGCATAGAGGGTGAGGAGACGAAGAATGGGGGAGACAGAAAGGAGGGAGAGAAGAGGGAGTATGAGCATGGGGAATAAGCCAATGGGATTGCAAGGTTATTTAAAGCATGGCCTACAAAAACATTCAGAAAAGTCCAGTGTGTGTGTGTGTGTGTGTGTGTGTGTGTGTGTGTGTGTGTGTGTGTGTGTGTGTGTGTGTGTGTTTGCATGGAAGTTTGTGTGTTTAGATTTGAGTGCATCCATGAAATGTGACCCATGATCGAGATGGGCCCTATAATCCTGTGAATAAGAATGTGTGCATACCTACATACATTTGCACTTCCATATGTGTATTCCTATGAGTTCTGCTCAGTGACTGAGTGTGCCCAGGTGGCCAGGGTCATTTTAGTGAGTGACAGAATGATGCTAAGCAAGGCTGTACACATAAACCCCATCTATATCTAGGAGTCCTAATTAGCCAGCCTAGGTCATTGTTCAGGGCTATGATAGAGTGGCGCCGCATCGGAGAACTCACCAGACCACATGTAATGAACACAAAGATCTTCCTGTATCCTAACAAATCCTGCTTTATTCTAGCTTTATGTCCTTTTTCCCCTGTAATTGATGGTTATCACAAATCCCTCTGTCTTACAAGCTAGAAAATCACAAGAGTATCCATGTCACTTTTCTCTATATTTGCTGTTTTAAATAATTTGGAGAAAAAAAGGCTATTGCGTAGTTTCTTAATTCCAGTGGAGAGACAAGCCGATGGAGCCCACATGACAAATGTCCTACCTTGAAGGAGGACGGGTTTGTTTTAAAATGTTGGGAACAAAGATGCTAAAACCGGAGCAAAGGAAACTCTACAGCGCAGGTGTTAAATCGTTTAAGCCAGATGCTGAAGATTTTTAGACGTGAACTTTGCCTACAGCCTCCCTCCTCTGCACTTTGGAATCTTTTCTCATTCCTTGTTTTCCGTTTCTACTTTTCCCCCCTCTGACTTCTTCATTTCACTTGAGGACAGTTAGTTGGTGTTCACCTAGAGGGCACCTAGACATTCACATATATTACATCAAATATCAGTATTATTAATATTACGCCAATCAGATCCGTGCAGGATGCAAAAAGTATAACACTGGCATTAGAAGTCTTTCTTCATATTATTTCTTTCCTTCCTGCTTTTTCACTTCCTGTCATATTTTTTCGCCTGCCTCTTCCCTTATCCTCATCTTTCCCTTTCTGTCATTTTTCCATCCATAGATACCCATAATCTCCCCCTCCATCCTTCCTTCCCTTGCCTCTCTTGTCAAAATCCTCTGGATGTTTATCAGCTTTAAAACTCAGACATCTTTAAATCTCTTATCCACATTTTAAAAAAAAAAAAAAAGGCTAAAAGGCACACGTGTGGAGCATTAAGTGCTCGCTTGCAACCAAACAATTTTTCACGGTCAACATGCGACAAGAGCGCAGAGATAATATGGCATTGTCAAACTTTTGTAAGCCAAACAGACATGAGTAGAATTGAAATAGAAAAACAGAATAGTCAATCTTCAAGCAATCTTGGATGGAGTGGGTGTGGAGGGGGGGCAACTTAAAAACAGCAAAATAAACACAGGAAAAGAATAGGGAAGAAAAAAACATCATTGATGCTTCAATACAACGTAAAGCAATCAAAAGCACGTTTTTTGAGGACATGTGTGCACGGACAACCTTTTGGTTCATAAAAAGAAAAAGAAAAGGAGAAGGGAGAAGGAAAAATAAAAAAAAGGACCTTTCCCACTGTGGTGGTGATTTCCTAAACTCTTCTGTGTTCTTGGATTATTTTGGGGGACAAACTCAGTGGTGGAGATGTTGAGCTAGAGTGCACAAAAGTCACCATTACTATACTGGAAGCTAAATGTTTGGAAAAGCAGACCTGGTGGATGGCATTGTGCAAAATGCTGAATAATTTTATTGGGCTGCTGCTAAAATTGCACTTCATGTTGGAGAGATTCAAAGCGCACCATTTTCACTCATTTTTTTTTTTAGCACCAAGATAAAACAGAGATATCAGGAAATTGGAGTTTAGAAATTAAAATCCCATTTGCCCCCCCCCCCCCCCCCCCCCAAAAAAAATATGTCTGTAAATACAAACAGAATGCAATTATTTGCAAATCCCATAAACATGTATTTTATTCACAGTAAAACATATCGAATGTTTTAAATGGGGGAAATGTCCAGTTTCAAGAAAAAATATTATCTCATTTTGAATTTCATGGCAGTAACACATCGCACAAAGTTGGGACAGCGCCATGCTTACTACTGTGCAGTATCCCCTCTGATTTTAACAACAGCTCATAAATGTCTGGGAACTTTGGAGACCAGTTCCTGGGCTTTTGGGAGAGGAATGTGGCATTCTTGTCTGTAATAGGATTCTAGCTGCTCATATTTTTGCACCAAATGTTTTCAACTGGGAAAGCTCTGAACTACAGGCAGGCCAGTTCAGCACCCAGATTCTTCTGATGCAAAGCCATGCTGCTGTAATAGATGCAGGATGCAGTGGTCTTGCATTGTCTTGCTACAATATGCAAGGCCTTCCCTGAAAAAAAGGTCATCTGGATGGGAGCATATGTTGCGTCTAAAACCTGTATATACCTTTCAGCACTGATGGTGCTTTTTCAGATGTCTAAGTTGCCAGTTTCTTAAGCACAGACACACTCCCATACCATCAGAGATCATGACCTTTGAACTAAGCACTGATAACAAGCCGGATGTTCCCTCTCCCTGTCAGTTCAGAAGATACATCGTGCATCCATTTCTCCCATATTGGCTTCTCTTCATTGGCTCCCTGTTAAATCTAAAATAGAATTTAAAATCCTTCTCCTCACCTACAAGGTCTTGAATAATCATGCCCCATCTTATCTCAAAGACCTCATAGTACCATATCACCGCAATAGAGCACTTCGCTCTCAGACTGCTGGCTTACTTGTGGTTCCTAGGATACTTAAGAGTAGAATGGGAGGCAGAGCCTTCAGCTTTCAGGCCCCTCTTCTGTGGAACCAGCTCCCAGTTTGGATTCAGGAGACAGACACCCTCTCTATTTTAAGATTGGGCTTAAAACTTTCCTTTTTGATAAGGCTTATAGTTAGGGCTGGATCAGGTGACCCTGAACTACCCCTTAGTTTTGCCGCTATAGGCCTAGTCTGCTCGGAGATTCCCATAATGCACTGTTTCTTTTCATTAACCTTATTTACTTTGTTTATACTCTACTCTGCATTTAATCATTGATTGTTATTAATCTCTAGCTCTCTTTCGCAGCATGTCTTTTCTCTCCCCTCAGCCCAACCAGTCACAACAGATGACTGCCCCTCCCTGAGCCTGGTTCTGCTGGAGGTTTCTTCCTGTTAAAAGGGACTTTTTCCTTCCCACTCTCACCAAGTGCTGCTCATAGGGGGTCATTTTGATTGTTGGGTTTTCTCTGTATTATTGTAGGATATTTACCCACAATACAAAGCGCCAGGTGTTTGATCCTCGAATTGACCAATAAATGTCCTGGTTCATGATGAGGACGACTGTTTAAACACCAGCTCTAACTGAACCTGGACATTTATTGGTCAATTCGAGGATCAAACACCTGTTGTGAATTTTGCTGTTAAGCTCCTCGTTAGAGAACAGCAACTTGTGCAAAAAGTTCTGAAACATTTAACAGTTGGACATGTGCATTCAAAAGCTTAGAGAACGTCACATTAAGTTCACCTGTAAAGGTTTGAATGCATTTTAGGCTCGTCCTGAAATTTCACCCAAAAGCCAAATATCCCTAACTTTTTGTGAGTAGTGTATATATATATATATATATATATATATATATATATATATATATATATATATGTGTTGTGCTAGAGATCAAACCAAAATTGTTAACCACCTAGTGCAGAAGTAGTGCAGCAGCTCCACACTGTCAGGACTTCTTTTGTTCATTTCTGCAAAACTCTTCCTCACTTCAACTCGCTCACCCTCCTCATTCACTTTGGCAGACATCCCTCTCTCTTTGTATCCTTCCTTCCTCTTGCTGTGTTTTTAATCCCCAAGGGTGCCAACTGAGACAGCCAACATCTTGGCCCCATGTTATGTGTTTGTGTGTCTGTGTGGGTATCCCAGGCAGACTGTCAACACTCCAACAAAAGCTCTCTGTTAAGTTAGTTTGTCTAAAACTGTACACTACTTAACCTCGTGCCCTGCAGATTTCTCTCTTCTTGTCTGGATTTAAACCAGGATGAGGCAAAGACTGGATCATGGTTGTGTTTTTCCGTGATCACTAACAGCACTTTGTCTGATTTGACTGCTGATTAAATGCAAAAATACATATGTGTCACAGGAAATAAGTCAAATCGGAAATGAGAGGCTACCTTATGAAATGTAGCATGTAACCACACACCCTACAAACATAATGACCTACTGCAGTCATGATACCATTTTCATTTTCTTGTGGGCTAATACTGCACTGAAAATGCCTGAAATTGTTATGTATGGGTGTATTACAAGCAAACTAGTGGATAAAAGACACTGTCAAGATTTTTTTCTGGAACTGGAAAGAGAAAATGGGATGAAGGATTTTGTTCAGCAAAGGCAAATGTAACTGCTTTTAAATCAGATACCCTGTCAGCATTTACTGTCTGTATTTAAACAGGCATAATTTTTATTGTATTATTGCTAATGCAACAAACCAGAGATGCCAATATGTGAGAAACATAGCATTATTGATCTATTATTAAATAATTAGTCAAAAATATATATTTGTGAAAACTTTAATTTTAGCATATAAGTCAGTGTATATTTTATATATTTATATGTATCTGTATGTATCTGACCACTGTATCTATCATTTTAGATACAATGGTCATCACCCGCCACTCTGCATTTCAATAGCTTTCTACTACGTTTCTACTGCTTTGTTTGCCTACTTTTTTGTGCACACTTGCATTGTAAATCAGGAATAGAAAACAGATGTGTCAATTAAATATTTTGTGATATTTTATGGGTTTTTTTTACCCCTGAGACACCTCTGATTGGAGTTAAGCTGTAGTAAGTCTAGTCTGTCAGTCCACTGTTCACCTCAGCTGTGAAAATGCTCGGTGTGTCATGAATTACCGGCAGAGAGACCCAACGCAGACTCACAGGAAATACATCAAACACAAAGCAAACCTTTATTCAGGCTGATGATGGTGTTGAGAATAATAAAGTCCATGAAATGAAGAATCAAACTAAATCCACCGTACTTAAAATGCAGGGCAGGAACACACGGGGAAGACAACCGAGGCTGAGACAAAGAGTGAGGGGAAGATGGCACAAACAGAGACACCTGGTGGAAACCAGACACAGCTGAAACTAATCAAGATAATGACAAAGGAGGAAGCAACATAAAACACAGGAGGCAATATATTACCAAAATAAAACAGGAAATTAATAACTGGAACACGTGACACAGGAGGGTCGAATGGTGTAAACTCATAACTCAAAGGACACAAACTGAGACTACACCAAAACCTGACAGGAACACTGGTGAATAAACAGAAATAAATCCCTAAACAAGAAACAAACTGAGAAACAGAACAGCAAGAATCTAAAAGTCTAAAACTCAAACCCCTGGGTCCAAGAGCCAGGACAACGACAGCGTGTCCACGACAGGGAGTCCACATCGATTAACTTTTGAGAAAGCTGTAAAACTTTGTGAAAGGAGTCCGATATGGGCAGATGAGAAGATCGCTTCTGACCGTGAGTGATACTGAAGTGAGATATTCTGAACTTCTCTGGCAGTGAGGGCTGCTGTTTTTGTTAGCCACTGTTAGCTGCTGTTACGCACCCTTTCTTTGAAATGCATCTATCATTGTCAGACTCAGGCAGTTAGCAAATAAACTCTCATATGATGTGAGAGTAATCAAATTGTTTATCAGAGGGAAAGTGTGATTTTTTTTTTTTTGGATACCCAAGCTTATTATTTTCTGGCACAACATTAGCTTACAATCAGCTGTTCTTGTTATATCTGGCTCATGGTCAACTGTCCAGAAATGGGAGGGTTGCATGTGACAATATTGGAAATACATAAACATGTCTGTGCATATTTTATATTAAATCTAACAAGAAAATTTAGGTGTTTAAACGAATCATCGGATTTCCTCTTTCAGAATTCTCAGGAATCTAGAACATTCTAAGTCTGCTGGTACATGTATCAATAGAGAGAAAGAGAGAGAGTTCATATCAAGCTGAATAAATGAAGAAAATGTAAAAAAAACGAGAAAGAAAAAATATTAGTTCACTGTCACTGCTGTTGTTTTTAAATATAAGAAGGTACTGATTTATGGTATAAACATTTAATATATGCTATTAAGAACTCTGAGTCATTGAAATCTTTATGAATATTTTCTGCTAGCTATTCTTTAAACCATCACAAAGTGATAATAACTCAGTTCTGAGCAGTTTAAAGAATTTATCGGTCTGGAAAATTATCGAAACTGATCAAAAAAAGAAATATTGTTATTTTTATATTTAACAGTACACAAAAGTCTTAACAGCTGAACACAAATTGAAAGAGTGTCCACTGATAAATGCAGATGTTTAAGAAGGATACACTCAGTAAGTAAAAAATTCAAATATGAATTAGCTTGATGGAGCTTCTAGCTGTGGCAATGCCCAACAAAGAGAGAGTACTCTACTTTGCTTTCAGTGCTACTGGCAAACAATCTACTTTTAAATGATACAATGTCACATATTTTCTTGGATAACTGCTTCTTTCGTCCATTCCAAAAGTGATTAAAAAAGAGAGAAATCAGTTTCACCATCTTTTAAGGCCACAAGTTGCAGTGAAAACTTGCTAAAGTACCTTATTTATAGTGCTAGCACTGTCATATACTCGAAGATGGTTCAACAGTTGGAGGAAATACTATGAAATCACTGAGTGGAACTTTTATTTCCTGTGACTGCCTCAGCAAACAAGTAACATGGAACAAAATACACAACTCAAAATAAACAGCACGTCCCTGTACGGTGTGTGGAAAGTGCATTACCCCAGTTCTGGTATTGAATGAAGCCCATTAGTAGTGCTAATCTATAGACATAATCATGATCACAAAATACAGCACTGCTCCCATTCTGGCAGAATCATCATAAACTATGGAACAGTTTCCTCATATAACCTCCAATACAAGGTCATCTTGAGCCTGACCCACTTCTGTGGAGTTCAGATGAGATCATACAAATGAGATGGTAAATAGGCTGAAACACTACAGCCTACTGCTTAAGCAGCACTATATATATAAAAACAGAAAATGACACAAAGAAAACATTTACTGAAAATATTACACATAACAAATATATATTATAATAAAATTATATTACAGAGCATGACTGGGGACGGATAAATGAAATATAATTTGAAATGATAATCAAAATGAATTTCCAACAAGAGAGGAATCTTGCTCGAGGGCGCCTCAATGGCAACGGCCTCCAAAAATCTCATTATGTTTCATTTTTTCAAAGCACTGGTATGCAGAGGCGCACGGGCAGGGAGGCAGAACTGAGCAGACTGTCAACAGCACAGTGTGGATGGTGTATAATTAAAACTAAATGATAACAGAATTGTCAAATGGTGAGAAACGCACAAAAAATGAATAATCACTTAATAATCAAAATCAATAAAGAAAATAATGAGAGCAGTGGAAGAACTTTGATCCAGACCTCCATGTCTCAACAAAATGCTTTGATAAAAAAAGACATATGGTCACCTGGGACTCGATGATGGAACAGTAATCACAGTCATCATTATCAGCAACTGCTTTCTTTTTTTTTGGTAACCTATAAACATGCATGCAAAAGCACTATATATTTGAAACAGCATAAATACACACACACACGCACAGTCACACACAAAAACACACCCACAAAACACAGCATAGCCTACGCTGTGGTTTTAATTACCGCATCCACTCACCAAGCATTTCCTGTTAGACAATGAACACCATATCATGTCGAATCATATTATATAATTAGAATAACAATGGGTAACACGAATCGCTTCACAAGATTAATTGTCAGCGGTAGTAATCACTCCCTCCCTCTCATTCATAAAATGCACACTCCAAAATTCCATGTCCTAACCAGTAATATCTCATTAGAGCTTTACAGAGATCAGCTCTTTTAATTAGCCGTCCCACCTACACCATCACTGATAAAAGTATGTGATCTTGCCTGTTGTGTGCTGGCAACGCTACGTATCCTATTACCGGATATGTGTATGTCTTCCCTGTAATTAAAAAAAAGAAATCATTGCCGTTTCATTTGCGAGGCAGTTGTTTACACATTTATGTATCTGCGTATATCAAAACACTTGTATGTATTTGTGTTTGCTGAGTCATAATCTGTGCTTCGAGGCATAGCTGTGTTTATGGTATCACTTTGAAAATGTGTGCGCGAGAATATGAATGACTGCGTGTGCTTGCATCTGTGATTATTTTTTTTTTTTTTTTTTTGCATGTTTCTGAAAGTCATATTATAATTTAGTTTCTAAAGCACCACTTTTTCACATTAATTTGGTGAGTTTTTTCCCTTCAGGGCAAAATAAAATAAAATAAAATAATTATTAGAAAAGCTGCCTCTACCACACATGGATATGTCCCAAAGCTCGATGAAATTAGCAGTCATTTAAAATCACCCCCATCAACACCTCAAACAACCCCTTCCTGATAGATGACAATGGGCCTGGAAAATAACTTCTTTGCCTTGAGGCTACAGTGGCTGACACATCCCCAAAAACACCTTTAGTATTACACCAGCAATTTCACCAAGTGCACGACAGGAATATGAATCTATGTCCAACCCATTTAACTTGAATTTGACTACAGGATCAAAACATTGTTTGCGCTTTTATTCAGTTCCCCTCTCACACACAAATAGTAACTGCCCAGTCAAAACCAATAGCAGCAAACTAGTTTATGACTAAATAACTCTGTAATTCCAAATCCAAGGACCATTAATGTAAACACAGCTAGAAGGTGAAATTTAAAAGAACTCACATATAACATCAGAATGAGCGAACAGCTAAGAACTAGTTTGGAAACCAGTCAGTGATGATTTTATTGTTCACAATAAGCAGCTTCATCTTGCGTTTTATTAGATTTCTTGAATACTCGCTGGAACTCAATCCAACTCTTCCCAGCAGTCGAAATGAGTCTAAATTTGCCACCATCGTAAATTCCTCTATTTTTAAAACAGAACTGTTTGAAACTACAGAAGAATTTAATCCAAGCAGGAAATAAAAAATATTCTCATTCCAGGGAGCTCAGCTGTTAGACAGCGGTAACAGTCCTGCTGTAAACAAAAAAAATTACATACAAGAGGGGCTGCAGAGGCATAATTTACAAGTTCATTTTGTACCTTGTGCTTTGTTTTCGCTTGTTGATTAGTTTAATTTTTACTCACTGTTTACTTAGGCTTAAGCATAAAAACTACTTATGTAAAGCAAAAGACTTCACAGCACTGACCCTGAACATTGAAAATCATACACTCTCCCATCCAAATCATTGAATTCAGGTGTTCCTATCGCTTCCATGGCTACAGGTGTATAAAACTAAGCACCTAGGCATGCAGACTGTTCTATAAACAAAGAAAGGAACGGGTCGCTCTCAGGAGCTCAGTGAATTCCAGCGTGGTACCGTGATAGGATGCCACCTGTTCAACAAGTCCATTCGTGAAATGTCCTCGCTACTAAATATTCCACAGTCAGATGTTAGTGACATTATAACAAAGTACAAGAGACTGGGAATGACAGCAACTGTAAAATCACAGAGGTTGCCAACTGTCTGCAGAGTCAGTCACTACAGACCTCCAAACTTCATGTGGCCTTCAGATTAGCTCAAGAACAGTGTGTAGAGAGCAGGGTTATTATAGTTAACGAAAACGAACGAAATAACGAAAACTGAAATTGAACAAACATTGTCGTTAACTGAAATAAATAAAAACTATAATTAAAAGGAAAAAACGATAACTAATTAAAACTGAATTGTGAGTTTACAAAACTAACTAAAACTAACTGAAATTATCGATAAACTGACTTTCATTTACTTGTTTTTTTGGGGTTTTTTTTTAAGCCTTGTGGATTGATATGAAATCATTGTTTCCGCTCTCCGAGTTTAAGCTGGGAGCGCCACAGGACAACTGTGTGAGTGCGCATGTGCGTGCGCTCACCGCGCTGGTCCGCAAAGTAATGGCTGCGGTCTGCCGAGAAAGCGGCAGAGTCCCGTATGGAGGTTCTTTGAGTACAAACACCTGCACACAACCACAAGGTAATTAACACACACAATCCAGCTACACAAGCATAAATGTGGACATGAGGTCGGCAACTTCTGTAGGTTGTGTACAGAGGCCACAAAGACCCTGCAGGTTTAATTAGCGAGCATCTAACCAAGCTAGCTCCAAAACAGAAGCAGCTTCGGGTGGTGAGAACATCAGGATGCAGCTGGATTTGAGCTTTGACTCCTTCAAAGAGTTTGTTTTTGTCAAACACCACATGTAGGTGCTGTTAATCTACTGCACTGAGGCTGAACTTTATTGTGGAGTTTATTGTAGAATTTATTGAGTTTGGGAGTTCATGTTTTTCTTTGTTTCTCCCTGTTGATGTTCATGTGTGTCCTTAATATTACACAAATTTAGCACGTCTTGTGAACAGTTGGTTGTTGACTATATTTCTTTAAACTGTATCTTTTGTCAAGTTTTCATTACACAATAGTCACTTTTGCGCCTTGAATCTTGCACCTGATCAGGTATGAAAATACTAAAACTAATACTGAAACTAACTGAAACTAACTAAAACTAAGCATGAAACCAAAAATAAAAACTAATAAAAACGAGCAAAACCACTCTGAAAACTAATTTAAACTAACTGAATTAGAGGAAAAAAAAGTAAAAACTAACTAAAACTAAACTATAATGTAAAATCCAAAACTATTATAACCCTGGTAGAGAGCTTCATAGAATGGGTTTCCATGGCTGAGCAGCTGCATCCAAGCCTTACATCACCAAGCACAATGCAATCTGCTGGATGCAGTGCAAGCACGCCGCCACTCTATAGCAGTGGAGATGTGTCCTCTGGAGTGATGAATCACTCTGCTTCGTCTGGCAATCTGATCGGTGAGTCTGGTTTTGCCGGTTGCCAGGAGAACAATTAAGAGTTCCTTTGACTGGAACTAAGGGGCTGAGCCCAACTCCTGAAAAACACCCCCACACCATAATCCCCCCTCCACCAAACTTTACACTTGGCACAATCCAGTCAGACAAGTATACTTCAGCATACCAAGACATTTTTGACGATTTCATGTGCCCATCTTTGTGGGAACAGTTTGGGGATGGCCCCTTCCTGTTCCAGCATGACTCCGTACCAGTACACAAAGCAAGGACCAGAGTCATGCCCTCAATCCATAGAACATCTTTGGGATGAATCAGAGCTGAGACTGTGAGCCAACATCAGTGTCTGACCTCACAAATGTGCTTCACACTCTTAAACCTTGTGGAAAGCCTTTCCAGAAGAGTTGAAGCTGTTATAGCTGCAAAGGGTGGGGCGACATCACATTAAACCCTATGGATTAAGAATGGGATATAACTCAAGTTCATGTGCATGTGAAGGCAGACGAGCGAATACTTTTGGCAATACAGTATAGTATATACTTACAAGTGCCTGCTTGTTTTACATGTAAATCCTAGGAGTCCTCTATCCCTAGGTATGATGGGCTAGGAGGCCATCTCACTTTGATCCCACGCAAAAGTGCAAAAGACCACCTCAATATTTAAAACTGTAACACTAGGATGGGACTGAAGACATGAGGAATGCTAGTCAGAGGCAGTGTCTCAGCAGCAACAGCTGAGAAAACTGTTGCAGATTATCAAATTGAAAAATTATCGACCCATTTTTTGAGGAAAATACCATATATTTTGTACTATCACTGTAAACCATTTACACTATGTGCCATTAGAAAACGGCAAACTTCACAGGAGCTAACTATGTTACCGAGTGAAGTAGACCTCAAAAAACTGTCAGCTATAGGTATGCTTGTCTGTGGCAGATCCCTCCTATACTATAGCCAAGATAAATATCTAATAAAAACTTTTAACTCTCATGCTCTTAATTTGAAAGCTCAAAGCTGATGTGTCATCACTTATACTTCTTTTAATGTTACATTTGGATCATTCTTTGGTGCTGAAGCTGTCCATCAGTTGAGTTAAGGCATGGCTAACAGCTAGCTAAGTGGTGCTAATTGAGCTGGGGCCATGCAATAATAGTGTCAAGACGGAAAGTCATTCATCACTACTGCTTTAAGAGAATAGGATGAAAGACGTATTTAAAAATGGCATCTGAGTCACTGTAGAACACTGGTACTTAAACACATTACACAAATGCATGGTGGCAGGCTACAGAAAGTTGATTGATCAAATTAAATTTTCAATTTAGTTTACAATTATACAAAGGCTCTTTAGTGCAGTGTATTTTATAGTTCACACTCATAACTACAGTGTTTCCAAAGTGTGATCAATCCTTTTGAAAATATGTATTAGAATACATCACTCGATTTTCAAAAACACACTGCGCAACTTGTTTCTGCCTTAATGGTGTGACAGTGACTGTGCAGGAAGCCCTGCCATTCCTCTCTGCAAAGCCGCTGCTCTTAGTACTGTATTTCCATTTTGTTTAAACTGAGGATTTCTTGAGTTGGAATGAAATTATATTACTGATTCATGGAGCTTGCTTTGAGCTGTAACAATATGCGAAATATGTTTTCTATCCCACCTCGTTAACTCCTGCGATCTTTTTAAGTGAGACATTTTTGGGAGATTGGGGATTTAGTTCTCACCCACAGTGGTCATATTTGCTTTCTCCATCAACACCATACAGCAACAAAACCACTGTAAGTAGTGAGTGCTAATCGACTTCTACATTAGCAGCAACAAACCAAACAAAACCAGAGTGTGATTACTGCGCTGTTGCTGGTTTTATCCCGATGACACCAACCAAACACTCACACATGCATGGCAGATTTAGCATGAGTCGTGCGTCACTGATTTCCACACGTGTCAGCCCTTGTGTCCATTTGTGTACTACATGCACATGTGCACAGAAGATAAAATGACAACCCTGAAATGATAAGCCTTCATCCCATCTATTCAACACACATCTCCAATAAGTCAGTATACAATAAGACAAACTGTTCCTTCACATTGACAATGCAGTTACACTGAGAGGTCAATAATTTCTGAAGCCTACACCCTGTAAACTCAAATCTAAAGTATACAAAACACAACTAATGATTTTTGCTATTGTCAAACATGATCCTGTTTTCACTTCTTTTTGTAATTAACTGACACTTTTACTATCACTGTAAAGACAACTAGGACTGCATTAACAAATCTGTGGCACTAGCATTCTTATACACCTGAAGCACAAAAATCAAAAACCATCTCCAGCAGCTACTCGCCCACAACTCTTCATTATAAAAAGGATAAGTTATAAGAGCTGCTGGATGGTAGAGGAATCAGCTGAAAATGAATACCTATGACAGCTTCAGTCCTACCTCTCTGCTGTGGAGGAGGCCTTTCTCTGGCACATCACTGCCAACGAACTGCTTCCCGGTGCCATTTCCTGTTTGATCTCCCACGCGACAAGGTTGCTGGGTTTCACAGCCAGGAAGTTGATACCTGACTGGAACCACACCCTGCAGAGAAGCATGTAGAAAGAGAGAAAAGAGAAACAAGGTTAATCTAAAGTTCACGCAAGCACATTATAAACCGAAGAGGAAAGAAAGCGGAGTTGTTACAGTGACAGTTAAGGTGCAATTTGCTTGAAAATTCAATCTGCATCGCTTGGAATTTCCCTGCTCCGATTTTCTCGCTGATTTTCTTTAATCTCTGATACGTGCCATACTCTCTTTGTATAAAATGTCTTTTAAAATTGATTCACGCAGCATGGTGCCGACTCCCACGGTATGTTTTGGTGGGAGAAGACAAAGCAGTGACAGCAAAGGCTCTTAAGAAAGTTAAGAGTTTTACTGGAATAATTGCTGCAAGCAGGATGAATCCGATGTGCGCTGAGGTGGAGATTATACCTAATACAGAGAATGCAACTCTGCTTATGAGAAAGGGTACAATGAATTGGTAACGTTTTAGGGACATAATTTTGCTTCATTTCCTCTCGTCAGTATGCTCACCACTTTGCGATGTCGTCATCTTTCTCTTCCTGTCACTCAACTTTTGTCACCTTTTTCCACTCATCCTCTCCCTTATCGAATTTTCTTTCCTGTCTTCATTATGTTCCCCTTCTTTTACTATAGCACTGGCATATTTTTCTCTTTAATCTAAATAATTCCCTCCTCATACCTCACCATCTCCTTCCTCTAACCCCACTGTTCCCTTCCAAATGTCCTAATCGCCAATCCTTCTTTACCGTCATTCTCTTGTACCTTTATTTTTCCTACCGAGTCCCATCTTTCATTTCTCAGTCTCGTTTCTTTTTCTTCACCGCCTTCTATAAGGCTTCTCTTCAGCCTTTCATCTATCCCTCAATGATTTCATTCCCTTCCCAGCATACCTTGCTTCAACCCTCCCTCTGCCACTCCTCGATCCTTCATTCTCAAGGCATCCTATAGCTAATCTCTTTATTTCCTTTCGCTCTTTCCCCTCTCTCTAATCTGTCCCGGTGTGTTTTGTTCTATTTATCACCTTGACGAGACCCTCCCTCAGTTTATTAGCACACTTTATAGGCATGCATACACAAGCACACGGTCTTGTTTATGCCTCTTCTTATTGACACATATACACAAATCTCTGGCAAACAACAAATACCAACACATACACACCCTGAGTAAAAGAAGCAGGAGAAAAAAAATCCTCTTTTCTCCTTTCTTATTTTGTTTGTCTTGCTTTATGTCTTGCCAAAACTGTCTGCAAACATGCCATAACTTTCCCTTGATAAGCTCTCTGTACATGATATCATTGTGAGTGTGTATGTATAAAAGCACCTGTGTATGACAATAACAATCTAATCAAGGTGCTTTTTGGTGTTTGGCACAAAACTGTGAACCTCTTGTAACAACCCAAAAACCTACTTTTTCACTCTGAGGAACTTTTTTGGTTTATTTGAAAGGTATAAACACTCCCTGATCATTTTATGAGCCGCAATCAGGAAATGAAAAAAATTTCAAGGAAAGGAGGAGAAAAAGTTGCATTTTGCAATTAAGGAAGTGTACTTTGTTCATTATCTATGTAAATAAAATACAGGGCCTATTTATTTATGTGTTTACTGAAGCTATTTCATAATTCAACAGCTGAATGTGAGAAGAAAAACTCTGGCATCATCCTGGTTCTGTGTCTCCCATCTTTCCTTCCATCTCCTCCATCTCCCTTCTTCATCCACTCCTCTCTGCCTCCCATTCGCTGTCTATCTTCAACCAACACACAAAGTTACTGCATGTGCTGTGACAACAAAACACTGTAAAGCAAAACGTCAGGATATACGGTGAATGAATGACAGACTGAACACTCACTGGGGGGGGGGGGGGGGGGTTTGCAAATCATAAATAAAACATTTAGGTGAAAAAATAAATATATGAATAAAATTTCTCCAGCACTCTGGGAATAAAATAAAGCAAAATAGTAAAATATTGAAGTAAAACTGGATATAATGCAGTGAAATAAAACTAACATGTAAGAGCACAAATCTCAGTCTTCCTCTAATTCAACATAATGCAACATAACAGATTTAATATCAAATGAAACACCTTCCTAAGGCAACAAAATCATGCGCGTCTCCACACTGTAAAACCATGCAAAATCTTACAGTTCACTCAATTTAAACACATAAACAACCAAACACTGTAACAATTATGTCAAGAGGAAGAAAAATGGCCATTCTCTACTCAAGTGTCGAGTGTTTAAATTATCTTGGTTTCGAGTGCAGATCGGAGTGAATACCATAATAACACTGTGGTGTATTCATTTTATGACACTCGTGTCTTTGTGTTGTTGCTTCATTTCATCAAGCAC
The DNA here is from genome assembly GCF_007364275.1 of Archocentrus centrarchus. Lineage (NCBI taxonomy): Eukaryota > Metazoa > Chordata > Actinopteri > Cichliformes > Cichlidae > Archocentrus > Archocentrus centrarchus. Next base: position 4,176,704 of record NC_044354.1, read on the forward strand.
CTGACGTGTACCATTTTCTTGACGAGTGCGCTGACCTCTTGCGGTGATGTGAGAAGTCATAAATTAACAATGTTAGAAGGGTTCGTCACTGTGAAGAACGTCACAGAATTCTATGAAGCATTTTAATGTATATCAGCACAATACATTGTTTTTGTACCGGGATAAGTTTATTACATTTGACTGTTTCTCCACCCTCCTCTCTGTTCCACCAGCACTGTTGTTCATGTTTTGTTCTTCGTCGTTGGTATTGTTATAGTCAGACAATGGAGGCAATACTGCCTCCATATCTTCCTTTAGTGTATTGCAATTACAGAACTATGTATTGTCAGTTTACCCTTGAAATTACATGCAAATGTATAATTTTGCTTTCCTGGAGAGGAAATTATGAACAGACTGAGAAACGGTTATGTATGTAAGGAGACAGAATGACACCACGTCCTGCATCTGTCGGGTCTTCGGTAAATATGTGCCTGTGTCCATATCCGTCAGCGAGCAGGATAATGGACAAGGCTGCGTCCCTAAGCTGCTTCTGCCAGATCCGTGTACAGCAGCCAAGCCTGACAAGTCTCTGTGTTCCTCTGACTGTCTGCTTTTTTAGTGTAATGCATGAAGACAAGCAAAACTTCACCCCATTGTCACTTTCTCTCTCTTTTACTTTGCCTAATTCACCTCATTTATGAATCAACATTATATATATATATTTTTTGTGTTAATGATGCTGCTTTGTCATGAACCTGGATTACTGATCTGTGTTAAAAAAATAACAACCCCCAACAACTTATTAACAGGTATCAGTTGTCACCTTACTTTTTAACTGTAAAAAAAAACAGGACTTTACTTATTAAGAATTAGAGTCTGCTCCCATTGGTCACAGGTAGCTCATGGAGAATTACACAGAGCGTTGCAATTGATTTTCTCTCCGTTTTTTCTGGATCAGGTCCTTGTATATAGGCACCTCAACATTAGTTTTCCAAGTGGAGAAATAAAAAGTAAGTGGAGAGAAAAGGCAGTGGGGCCTCGTGCCAGAAACCTACACTATGAATAAATTCCTCCGTATGCTTCTTTAATTCACAAATGTAATTTTTAAAAAGAAAAAATGTGTTTCTGTCAGTGTGATTATGTCTCCTCTTCATTGGTGTACTCCTTACTTTACTTGTGCAGACTGCTTTCTCCATGAGATATTGGGGACATTCAGGCTTTGGTCCATCTTTGCTTGATTATAGAAAGAGGCTATTTGAATATGAAAGAAAATCTAGTTTGTGGAAATTGTCTAATAGCATCAAGTCAAACACACTTCACTGTTTTTTTTGTTTAGTTTTTTTTAAACTTAAATTTTAATCATAACCATATGCATGCTTAACCTACACATACTGTTTATTTCACCATAAAAAAATAACCTTTACCTTCTCACCCAGAAATACTGTAGCACTAAACTTGCTCTCCTCAAAGAAATGCTGACCCAGGAAACCAAACAATAGGTGCAGGAACAAGATAGCTATTTGCTCTGTTAAACAAGAGAATCACTTAAATCCAATTAATTCCCTTTACACCTAATTTGATTCTCTAACACTAGTTCCATTTTCAGACTGTCAGATTTTTTAAAAAAAGAAAAACTTCCTCTGTTCATTGTGATGCTGCAGCCTTCGTCAGGAAACGGGGCTTTAAGGTTGTATTTGCCTCCTCGGTGATTGCCAGTGACATCCACACCTCCTTTATCCACAGCAACACAATCAGCACACACACAGTGTCACGAGTCACGTGTAGCATCAGATGATAGAAGGACATATTTGCGCTCAGAAGAGATGAAGAGAGAGGGAGAGAAAGAGAGAAGAAAAGAAGCCGAGACAGAAGAGTGTGAGACGGAGGCAACAAGAGGGCTGCGAGGATGGGGAACACGGGGAGGAAGACAGAGAGGGAGAGAAACACCAACCAGTCGAGACACCTACTACCAATTCACACCACACTCAAGACCTCAGATGCAGGTACACACTTTTCAGGAGTCCAACTCTTTGATCCACACTTCATTTTGTAAACATTACTGTGTTGACACGAGATTTCAGAATTACAGGTCCTGAGGTCCTGAAAGGTCAGCAGGTCGTGTTCAGAAAGCAGACTAATAACACCGTATGCCACTGGTTCACAATTCATCCAGGTCAATCAGCTGGTTCACCAAAGCTTTCCTGCTTTATTTTTGGTCTTTTTTCTTTTTAATACTTCAGGTCCCAACCTGGGCTTTGCTTTTGGCGTGACCTTTTTGCCACATCTTCCTGCCATGCCTCCTCTTCCTTTTGTCTTGCTTCTGGTCTATTTCCCTGACAATGAGCTGCTTTTCTCAGTCAGAAGTTACAAGCAATGGCTAAAAATGAGTCAGTTAGCTAGCTTCATTAAATGTACCATACATGAACTGCTTGTCCCAGAAACAATGTAAGCAGTGTAAATTCCTGTTGCGCTGTAAATGCATGGACTGTAGGGATCCTCCTCTTGTAGGCTAAGACTATAAAGAGGCAGATCTCTTCAGTGTGAATGTTACTCAAAGGGCTCAGTAAGTCTACCGAGGATTAAGAGTGATTTGGACATGTTGTGCCAACAAGCATCAAGTTGGTAAATGTTTTAGGACAGAAACGTAGCTTTTAAGCCCTCGAGCTTTGTTTGCTCATCTGCTGTTTTTTTTTTATTTGCTTTTGTTTTTTAACCAGTTGTTCATCATTGATTTTGCACCAGATTAGAAGCAATATTTCCAAGTTCATTAAAGTCACACTTATGCTGGCAAAAAGTGAAAATATAGCATCTACAAAATAAACTTAATTAAATAGACTTTATGCACTTTAAACTTTGATGGCCGATAATGTAAGACTACATAGTACAGAAAGATGTTCCAGGTAGTGAGTTGTTGTATGAAGTTGATCACTATGGTGTGTACCTGCCCGGGGACTACAGATGAAAACTGGCTCGTATCTAAATCTGTAGATAGTAATAGTTTCTGAGTTGAACACACACACACACACACACACACACACACACACGCACAAAAAAAAAAAACTTTAAAAGACTGATGAAGACTAAAAAGCCCAAGATGAATTTCTCATCATACCTGGGAAATATACTGCTATCCATAAAATTTCTTTTTTTTTTCTTTTGTTTTTTTTTGTTTACCAAGGTCTAAAGCATTCAGAGATAGTGAAAGACTTGGTATAACATTGATCATGGTCAAACACACTCTCCCATTAAGTAAATTCATCCTGTAAACCATTTTCAGGATGCTGTAACCTTAGCTTTCTAAGATTCCAGTGCAGACAAATGTACAGGTTCAGTTTCCACGTCATTGGTCACTTTTCAGTTGAAGATACCCACAGCAGAGTGGGGTATCTGCTTTATGTGTGAGGCTGGACTCTACATCAGGTGATCTATATTTGTGCAGGCTGGCTTGAGGGCTAGAACCGCACTCGGCTCATGTTACTGTCACATTCTTGTGTGAAGATGCTGCTTTAGTAGAGAGGTGGTGGACTAAAGGAAGACATATGGCTCAAAACGTCTGTGAAGATGATGTTCTGAGCTTTGATCTCCCTTCACACTGCAAACCCTGCCTTCACAGACCCGCTGCTCCTGGATGCAAAGAGCCGCTCTTTAAACTCTCCAAGTTGACCAAAAGTCTGCGCAGGTCCCTGAAGGTCTGCTGATGCTTGAAATTCTGGCCTTTCTTATGACAGGGTGCCGTGATATTGTTCATGCTTATCAATTACAGTTTTTCTCGATCGATCTGCCACAATTCTCACAACAGAAAAGTTATTCTCACCACTCTTAATGCAGGTCTTAAAACAGTTAAACCATTTTTCATAGTGCAGACTCACCTGTGCAAAAGGAACAGGTGAGTCTGAATCAAAATCTTACTGACTTTGGAAAGAGTACTGTAAAAAATGTGGGCCTGATGCAGAGTAAAAAGTGTTCAGGCACAAAAATGAAATGTGAAGGATTTATTTGAAACTTAACAAAATTGCTGAAATGGAGAAAAGCAAAATAAACTATGTGCATCAGGAAACAGACAAAGAAAATACAATCTGAGGACGTAGCACCAACTACTGTACAGTCCAGGAAAGTCATTCTACATGCATTCAGCAGCCACTTTATAAGGTACACCTGTTCAACTGCTCAATATGCAAATACCTACAAATATCTAATCGGCCAATCACGGGTCAGCAATTCAAAGCATTTAGGCATGTAGACATGGTCAGGACAGCCTGCTGAATTCATACTGAGCATCAGAAAGACAGATGAGTGAAAGTAGCATCGTTGTTGGTCTGAGTGTTTCAGAAACTGCTGACCTTCTAGGATTTTCCCACAACTGTCTCTAGTGTTTGCAAAGAATGGTCAGAAAAAGAGAAGATATCCCGTGAGCAGCAGTTTTCTGGGTGAAAATGCCTTATTGATGTCAGAGGTCAAAGGAGAATGGACAGACTACATTGAGCTGATAGGAAGGCAACAGTAACTCAATCAACCACTCGTTACAAACACGGTATGCAGACATCACCAGACAACACATCAAGTATAGATGGGCTACAGTAACAGAAGACAACAATGGGGGCCCCTCCTGTCAGCTGAGAACAGGAAACTGAGGCTCCATTTCACACAAACTCACCAAAATTGAACAATAGAATATTGTAAAACATGCTGTAATCGAACGGCCTCCACAGTCACCAGATCTCAGTCTAGTGGAGCATCCTTCAGATGTGGTTGAAAATGCTGTGGAAAGTTAAGAACATCTGAATGGAGCTTCATATTTTTGCACCGTATCGTACAATACAAACCGCCTTAAAGCCACTGTTGTTGTGATTCGGCGCTATATAAATAAAATTGAAATGAATACTTTTACAGTGATGTACATCTTTGAGCTTAACACTCAGTACTTCTTGTAAGCAAATTATGCTTATTCTATAGTTGCCAGATGAAAGTGTCAGTTAAATGCCTAAAATGTAAATGTGAACCCAAAAGGCATTCTTCTTAGAACAAAAGCATATGCTATGTGTCAAAAAAAAGAAAAAAAAAACTTGCTGCATGTTCAGCAGCAGATGTGACCAAGAGACTCAACTAAAAGCAAATATTGTGTGTTGTGTCTGAAGCTGTTGGAACAGCAGAAAAACACATTAGAAAGATGCTGCGAGAAGCACTATAAAAGCACATTTTAATGCCCTCATCCTGTATCTAAACTGAAGCAGTATATCCAACATTTATTTTGTGCAAGTAAAGCAACGCAATACAACATATTTTGCGTCTTGTACATTCTGGTGAGCGATTACAGAGCAAACCTTTTTCAATAATTTCTGTTTGGGTGGAAGTCAAAGCAAACAGTGGTTTCAGCAGCAGCATATTTATATTATTTGAATATGTTTGAACAACTGTTAAAATCTAAAACCTGTGCTTATCCAGAGGTGGCAATCCCAAATCTGATTTCTCATGGAAAATATTATTCATTACACAAAAACTTTGCCAAGATCGCCTACAGCGTGAAATAATGCATTCAACGACAATTTAAAGAAATAATGGTGCCAGTGGTAACTCAGGAGGAGACAGATGTTCAACAAAATTCAACCCACCACCTGCACACTCCTCAACACTTCCTGTAAAGACTACTTTCATTGGACATGAGTGGCATTTAAATGAGTCAACTGTCAAATCATTAAAATCTTGTTTGCTGCTTTTTCCTCCTTGTTGAGAGGCAGAAGGAAAACAATCTGTTGTTGTGATCCTAACACTAAAATGAAGCAGGGTTATTAAAAAAAAAAAAAAAAAGAGAAAAGAAACAAGACAAGCTGTCAACAAACTGGAGTCCTGAGGGAATATTTTTTTTTTTTTTTATATATATTTTTGGGCACAAGTTACAAGCTTTTAACCAGGTACAAACTGATGTATCACACATAATTCTCAGCACATGAGATCACTGTTAAATGGACAATTATCGCCACATTTTCCAACTTTTTTTTAGAATACTTTTAAAATATTAAAGTCAATGTGTGCGCCTCCGTTTTGAACACTTTAGGTGCTTAAAAACTTGAATGTTTTTAAAGTTAGAGTGATGGACAGATTGGTGTTCAAGAGTTTTAGACTTTAGAATAAACAGATGGGGTAATTTTTTTAAGACACAGCGAGACAGATGGAGAGCTGTAAGTTTGGATGTTAAAGCTGAATACATGTTAAGAAATTCAAAGCCTGATGTAAGCGAGCCCTGTAATGTTGGTCACAGGTCAAATGTGTCTTTCTGGTGGAACGTCTGTTTCATGGCGCCTCGCCTTTTACTCGTTCTCTCTTGTGGCGTCCCCGCCTTTGTCGTCTTTTTGTTGTTTTGGTTTTCATCCCTTTTACTGCTACTGACCTCATATTACCATTTTTATTAATTTAATATTTGCTCTGTCTAAACACGAAGTTATTGCTGCTTATCCATCACAAAGCTTAACCACAGACTTACTGTAGCACAATCATAATGTTCATATGCTTCACATTTGATGGGCACCATAGAGGCCAATAGAGGCCTCACATCTCCTGTAAATTTAAAAGTACACTTCAATCCAACATTGACTATTTGATTTAAAATACACTGTTGTGTACAGAAGCAAAGCTCCAAAAATAGTTCATCTAATATATTTTGGACCTAACTATAATACAGCAAAGGCACCCAACTTTGAATAATGTACATAGAGCATAATGTACACTCAAGAAGATGTTTATTTTATTGGTGTTGAGGTGATTTGTAGGATAGCAGCAGATTTTCCACTGGGAGTGATGGAGAAGATTAGCAATGAGTATATCAGAGGGACCCCTGAGGTTGAGCAGTTTAGAGATGGTTTGGACATGTGCAGAGAAGGGACACTGGACTTACTATCAAATCTAGGTTCAGTGCAAAGGACCCTTGCAGAAATAGTAAATAAATAAATAAGCGTTCCCACATGCACGACTGTAGATAGAAATGGTAAACTGTACATATTAATATGAGCACATCCTTCCTTTATAAATACCAGCTTATGTGTGGGAAAACACATACACATGGTTATTGGTTTTCTTATACATTCCTTAATTATATGGCTCTCTTCCACAGTGAGTCTTTTGTCCTGTCTCTCTCCCCTCACCCCCAGCTGGTCACAGCAGATGGCTGCCCCTCTCTGAGCCTGGAGGTTTCTTCCTGTTAAAAGGGAGTTTTTCCTCCCCACATTCACCAGCTGCTTGCTTATAGGTGGTTGTCTGGTTGTTGCAGTTTTCCCTGTAATACTGTAAGGTCTTTACCTTGAGGCAGCTGTCGTTGTGCTTTGGTGCTATATAAATGAAACTGAACTGAATTAATCATCCAGTCCCTGGTGATGTTTTTAACACCTGTGCTCAGTACAAGATTCGGCACCCCTAGCTATGCAGATATAGAAACCACTTCTACATCCATCCTACAACCATCCTGCAAAGAAACAGAGATTTCAAATGAAGCTTAAACAGAAAAAATGCCAAGTATATTGAATGCTATAAATCAGCCCTTGTGAACAGAGTGTAATTGTAAAGATTATATTTCTAACTGATTAACTTAAGACACAGAGCACTGATTGTAACTCTAAACAAACACCAATTTCTTAGTGACCCTTTCTTTATTATTACAGTGTTTTCTTGGTGGATGAAGCCAAGTGCAGCAGCAGTTCAGTATAAATGCAGCAATGCGTGGGACTTTAACAACTGCTTCCTTGGTACACATTTTTGTGCAGGACATCGATAATGTAATCTGCAGAGCTTGATGTTTGGATACTGGATTCCTTTCAAATAAAAACCCTCACACATGGAATCAAACCGCCCACTCGACTTCCCACCACACATGGGATTAGAACGACATATTTTTCTGTAAACAAAGGCACAGACAATAGTGGTGGGTAGCTGGCTGCTGTAGTAGGTTCAAGATAGTCCTCTGGGCTGCTGTCCCAGATTAGCAGAGTAGCTACCAGCTACTCAACCACAGATCACTTTAGCAGGCAGAGACTGGAATGCTAAAAAAGGACTTTGAGCAGTAGCTCAAATCTGATCAGAAGGAAGGGATATTGTTCCATAATTAATATGGTTTGCTAGTTTTCCTTTCTTGTTGAGTAATGGCTAAAAAACTTGGCTACAAGGATGGTAGAGATGTGCTGCTCTAGAAGCTGGCTGCTGTTTCAACCTCTCCACCACCTCAGCATCCATCTGTAGGTTATGGAGGGATATTTACGGGTGGCAGTGGCGCGGTGGGTAGGTGCTCGCCTCACAATCGGAGGGTCGCTGGCTAGAGTCCCTGTCTGAGCGCATACCGTCATTGTGTCCCTGGGCAAGACACTTAACCCACATTGCCTAAGTGTGAATGTGTTTGGTGGTGGTTGGAGGGGCCATAGGTGCGAATTGGCAGCCACGCTTCCATCAGACTGCCCCAGGGCAGCTGTGGCTACATTAGTAGCTTGCCACCACCAAGTATGATTGAGGTGTGAATGAATGGTGCTTGAAATTGTAAAGTGTCTTTGGGTATCTTGAAAAGCGCTATATAAGACTAAGGCATTATTATTTACTCATCAGTCTCCAACTTTTGTATGAAGCAGTATTTGCAGGGAGCCATGAGCTGCAAGCCTAGATGCAAAACTCTAACTATATTCTTCTGCTATAATCAGTGTGTAATACTAAATACACAATGTTCAGTAAAATGGTCTTTTTTCCATTGCAAAGGGGACCTGTCAATAAATCACCAAAGAACAGCCACTTTGCAGTTAGAAGAACATTAGTCACAAACAGCCAGTGAGACAATGTATGAGAGAAATGCTTATTCAACAGAGGAATAAAGATATAAACATTCAAGAGTCCAAGCTTCATCCTTTCTAAGAGAGAGGCTGGCAACGAGAATTTAATCACTATAGGTGTGTGTGTGTGTGTGTGTGTGTGTGTGTGTGTGTGTGTGTGTGTGTGTGTGTGTGTGTGTGTGTGTGTGTGTGTGTGTGTGTGTGTGTGTGTGTGTGTGTGTGTGTGTGTGTGTAAAATCTTATTGGTAAAGCTGCCCATTGACAATAAACTGCACCAAACTCACAGACACTGCTCCATCTACTCTGACTGAACATGCAGTCTTAAAATAATGCGAGTATTACACAACATTATGCAAAGGCATATTTACGTGCACACAAACATGTGCATTTTCTCAACCAAGAAAGACAATCCCAAGTATCAATGGGCTACACCAGTGGTAACAAAGGTATAATCTGGCAGGGAAAACAAAACAAAGCAAAAAAAAGCAGCAAACAACAGGTTAGATCAACAAACAGAGCTGGGAGAAAAGACTCAATGATAAGAGGGCAGCTGGAGTCTGAAGTGTGTTTCTGGGAGTGAATGAAACAATGCTACATGTCATAACAGTTTGTTGTCCAAGGAAGAGAACGCTGTCAGGCAGATCGCTCACACACCCACTCATTCACACACAGCTCGACATAAACAGGTGAAGTGGATATTGGTCTCAGCTGATCTGTGAGCTGTCAGGACACTTTTAGACACACACACTGTACACAATGAACACTGTCTCTGTTGACTCTGGTTGGAAAGCAAACCTCCAAAAACCTGGAAGTGATAGTAAATAGGGAGGTGTACAGCTATGTTAAAAAAGAAAAAAAAAGTACACCCTCTTACAATTTTAAATTGTAAGATTTTACATTTCAGGACATCATAAAGATAATCTGGTCCTTACCAGGTCTTAAAATTAGGTAAATACAACCTAAGATGAATTGCAAAATATGACATATTACACACAAAAATTAAGTTAAAATGCAGAAGTCATGTGTGAAAATCCAAATACACTCTTATTGCTTCCATATGAATTAAGAGGGTAAGTAGAAGCCAGGTGATGATCAAATGCACGTGATTAAGTGATCATCAGTAAGTGTGACCACCTTTATAAAAGCAAACACTTTGGTTGTTTGCTGGTCTCAGGTGTGCGTTAACACAATGTCAAGCAGTGTTCCTAGAAAGGCAGCTGTTGCTGCCCATCAATCTGCGAAGGTTTATAAAAAATTATAAACAATTTGAAGTCCCTCATTGGTTGTTCACAAATGGAAAACATTCTGGACAGATAGTAGTCCTTCTATTAGTGGACATTCCAGCAAATTCATCCCAATGTCAGACTGTGCAAAAAACTGAAAAAACGTCTCAGATTCTGCAGGTAGCATGTTAAATGTTAAAGTTCAGGACAGTCCAATTAGAAAAAAGACTGAACAAGTATGACTTGTTTAGAAGGGTTTCCAGGAGAAAGCAGCTTCTGTCTAAAAAAGTGCGTAGCAACACAGCTTAGCTTCACAGGACTTCTGGAACGATGTCCTTCAGACAGAGGAGACCAGAGTGGAGATGTTTGGCCATAAGCGGAGTATTCCTTTCACGTTAACTAGTAGTGACTTCATGGATTTCTTTAGAAATAAAATTTTAGACATTCGAGAAAAAATTATTCATAACCATCTCAAAGATTATTCTTCACGTTCGGCTGCTTTCAGCACTGCTGGTATTTGTTTAGACTCTTTTGCTCCAGTTGATCTTTCAGAGTTAACTTCAATAGTTACTTCCTCCAAACCAGCAACATGTTTGTTAGATCCCATTCCTACTAGACTGTTCAAAGAAGTCTTTCCAATTATTGATGCTTCAATCTTAAAAATGATCAATCAGTCTTTATTAGTTGGCTATGTACCACAGACCTTCAAGGTGGCTGTAATTAAACCTCTGCTTAAAAAGCCATCACTTGACCCAGCTGTCTTAGCTAATTATAGGCCAATCTCCAACCTTCCTTTTCTCTCAAAGATTCTTGAAAGAGTAGTTGTAAAACAGCTAACTGATCATCTGCAGAGGAACGGTTTATTTGAAGAGTTTCAGTCAGGTTTCAGAATTCATCACAGTACAGAAACAGCATTAGTGAAGGTTACAAATGATCTTCTTAGAGCCTCTGACAGTGGACTCATCTCTGTTCTTGTCCTGTTGGACCTCAGTGCAGCTTTTGATACTGTTGACCGTAACATTTTATTACAGAGATTAGAGCTTGCTATAGGTATTAAAGGTACTGCACTGCAGTGGTTTGAATCATATTTATCTCATAGACTCCAATTTGTTCATGTAAATGGGGAGTCTTCTTCACACACTAAGGTTAATTATGGAGTTCCACAGGGTTCTGTGCTAGGACCAATTTTATTTACATTATACATGCTTCCCTTAGGCAGTATTATTAGAAAGCACTGCATCAATTTTCATTGTTATGCAGATGATACTCAGCTTTACCTATCAATGAAGCCAGATGACACACATCAATTAATTAAACTGCAGGAATGTCTTAAAGACATTAAGGCCTGGATGACCTCTAATTTCCTGCTTCTAAATTCAGATAAAACTGAAATTCTTGTTCTCGGCCCCACAAATCTTAGAAACATGGTGTCAAACCAGATACTTGCTCTGGATGGCATTACTTTGGCCTCCAGTAACACTGTGAGAAATCTTGGAGTCATTTTTGACCAGGATATGTCCTTCAATGCACATATTAAACAAATATGTAGGACCGCTTTTTTGCATTTGCGCAATATTTCTAAAATTAGAAACATCCTTTCTCAGAGTGATGCTGAAAAGCTCATTCATGCATTTTTTACTTCTAGGCTGGATTATTGTAATTCATTATTATCAGGCTGTCCTAAAAGCTCCCTGAAAAGCCTTCAGCTGATCCAAAATGCTGCAGCTAGAGTCCTGACAGGGACTAGAAAGAGAGAGCAGATTTCTCCCATATTGGCTTCTCTTCATTGGCTCCCTGTTAAATCTAGAATAGAATTTAAAATTCTTCTCCTCACATACAAGGTCTTGAATAATCAGGCCCCATCTTATCTCAAAGACCTCATAGTACCATATCACCCCAATAGAGCACTTCGCTCTCAGACTGCTGGCTTACTTGTGGTTCCTAGGATACTTAAGAGTAGAATGGGAGGCAGAGCCTTCAGCTTTCAGGCGCCTCTTCTGTGGAACCAGCTTCCAGCTTGGATTCGGGAGACAGACACCCTCTCTATTTTTAAGATTAGGCTTAAAACTTTCCTTTATGATAAAGCTTATAGTTAGGGCTGGATCAGGTGACCCTGAACCATCCCTTAGTTATGCTGCTATAGGCCTAGTCTGCTGGGGGGTTCACATAATGCACTGTTTCTCATTCACCTTATTTACTTTGTTTATACTCCACTCTGCATTTAATCATTAATTGATATTAATCTCTGGCTCTCTTCCACAGCATGTCTTTCTCTCCCCTCAGCCCAACCGGTCGCGGCAGATGACTGCCCCTCCCTGAGCCTGGTTCTGCTGGAGGTTTCTTCCTGTTAAGAGGGAGTTTTTCCTTTCCACTGTCGCCAAGTGCTTGCTCATAGGGGGTCGTTTTGACTGTTGGGTTTTCTCTGTATTATTGTAGGGTCTTTACCCACAATACAAAGCGCCTTGAGGCGACAGTTTGTTGTGATTTGGCGCTAAATAAATAAAATTGAAATTAAATTGAAATAATGCACGGTGCCACTTCTGATGAAAACCGAACACATCCTATGAGCACAAACACATCATTCCAGTTGTGATGGAGGTGTGATGGTTTGGGTTTGTTTTGCAGCCACAGGACCTGGGCACCTTGCAGTCATTGAGTCAACCGTGAATTCCTCTTTATACCAAAGCATTATAGAGTCAAAAGTGAGGCCATCTGTCCCGCACCGAAAGCTTAAAATGAGTCTTAAAACAGAATAGGGATCCCAAGCACAGCAGCAAGTCTACAACAGAATGGCTGAAAAAGAAAAGAATCAAGGTGTAGCAACGGCCCAGTCAACGTCCAGACCTTGACCTGATTGAAATGTTGTGGCGAGACCTTTAAAGCGCTGGGCATAAATGAATGCCCGCAAACCTCAATGAACTGAAGCAAGGTGGTGAAGAGGAGCGGGCCAAAAACCTTTCCTCTACAATGACGTGACAGACTCATAAAGTCATACAGAAAATGATCACTTCAAGCTGTCGCTGCTATATGTGGATCTACAAGCTGTGTACTTAGTTTTTTTTTTGATATTTCTCCAAACCATTAAATATATTTTTAAATAATCACCTTAAATTGTATTTCATCAGATTTATAAAAAAGAATCTGGGAATGAAATCTTTGTCTTCTGTACAGCATTCAACATCTCAGGCAACAACCAGCACCGCTTTGACTTCAGCTCAATCAATATAATGAAAAATAAACATAAATCACAGTAAATATAGACTGAAATTTTGCCCGTTACTGCTGCTACTCTATTATTTCCTTAATTAAGGGGGAAGAAGACAATGTTAAAGTGGCTCATCAAAATTCTGCTTGCCTCTCAGCAGACTGTAGAAACAGTGAAGCTATTTTAACCGTATCTAAGATCAATCATCATTTAATACTTCGGGAATTTCTACCTTCACAAAAAACAAGACACAAGAGGAAGTGTAAAATGAGCCCTGTTATGCAAATTTCAATGTGCTTAATGTGGTTCCAATTGTAAACAAAGCTAGAAGGTTAAAAGAGTCGCCCGCTGTGAGAGAGAAGCATCACCTGAGGGTTCCAATTGCCTTCAGCAAAAAAAGAAAAAACCCAGACGGGTGCACTTTAAATCATTCAAATCCTTTTTTTTGTCATGCTTCACTAATGCTACTAAGATGTGGACTCGCATGCCCATTTACACACAGCACTGCTTGGTATGTGGCAGCAAACCTGCTAATTATATTGGCCTTATTTCTTATTTATATAAATATATATATATTTTTTCACATTATATGTGTGTTTGCCTGTTAAATGTAAGTATTTAAAAGGCAGAGAAAAGAAAGGTAAAAGGGTGAAAGATTAGAAAGCTCACTATAATGAATGAAAATGAGATGCAAAACAACATGGGTGACATGGGGGGGGGCGCAGAGTTCAATCTTGGGTATCAATAAAAGATCGTATTTGATTAATATCTGCTAAAAAGCAGGCTGAAATTTGAAGACAGTCAATCCACAAGTACAAACTGTTGTAGCACAAACTGCAGGTTTGTTAGCATCTCATCAGCTTTTATAATTATGAGAAGGAACATGCTGCATGGCAAAAAGTCAGAAATTGCAAGGAATGACAGACGGGAGCAAAGGACAGAGAGATGAAATAATAGAGAAATGGAAATGACAGGACACCCACAGTGACCTTTAAAGGCTGCAGAAAAATGGATAAACAAATAGAGTTCACCCCACGTTGGCATGTATATTGTATGGCTTGAGTGTGGCTTCATGCATGCGTGTGTCTCCGCTTCACTGTGTCTATTTGAGAGACATCTCTGTCCCGTCCTGTCTGTCTTTGGTCCAGGTGTTGCAGTATGATAACAGCTCTACCCCACCTCTCCTCTCCTCCCTCACCTCTACTCTCCTCTATCCTGGCCTGACTAAGTCTACTAATTCAACACACCACCAATGAAAAGCTTGTTTCTGCTTCAACAGTCAGGTCTTTGGAGCTCATTCAACAAAAACATCCAGGGTAGACATTTAGGAGCTCATTCAATGGGGCTATCTGAATTTATTTGCCACAGCTGACTCATCTACGCTCCAATATGGAGTTACAATCAAAAAGAGAAATCGAGATGGCGGAAGCCTAATGGGGAGAGAACGGATCTGCCGGTCAGAACGAGGGTCACATACTCTTAATGAGAAGGAAAAACATGTCAGAGGTGCTGAGGCACCAATCCTGACATCTGGAAAAGACTAATGTTGTACTGAGCAGCTCCCAGGTGGGAATGCTTGGATACTGGATTTAAACCCACAAACACATCATATATGAGCTAATTAAAAAATGTTTTGCAGTCGTTGTTATTACATATATTTGGACACATGGTTGATTCTAGCAAAACATGGGGCTTAGTTCCAGATTAATACCAAAATTGCATTAAAAAAATAGTTAAGATGCTCTGTTTTTGTGTGTTCCTGAGTGCTTTTCACTCATAACTGCTTAACTCAGCAATACAGCAAAAGCCAGAATGCCTCTATCAGCCAAATTAAAGAGAAAACAACACTTTTCTTGAGCCCAAAGTCATACTATGGAGAAAATTACTGGTTCATGACTTAAAAAAGCTATTGTGAACCTGCCTTATTTATTCTGATATGTGCAATGCAATCGGTCTGCTTTTTATCCATTTTGTCTTCCTTGAAAAGGAGATTTTAATCTCAAGAGACTTCCTGGTTAAATAAAGGTTATTCAGCCATTCATACAAGAACTGCCATGCAATGTGCTGGTCCAATGATCAGGACCACTCAGGGTTTGAGTTAGAGTTTGTGATGTTTTTGATGATAAGCATTAAATATGTAGTCTGCACAGCTTATATGAATTATTATTCTTTAAAGCCAGTGTTGTACATTTAAATTTCACAAGCGACCCTTTATGATTGTTCATAAACTGGATGTCTAACTTTTACATCCTGCCACATCCTCGCTTATGTGAGTAGTCAGCACAAGCTCAGTACTTCTCCCTCTCCACCCCTTGGTTTTGCCGTGATGGATAGAGCCTGGTGTTATCCTCCTTTTCTCCTCCTCCTCTCCTCCCTTTCTCCTCCCCTGCCCCCCTGTCAATAACAGAGATTTCCGGGGAAGAGAAGAGGGGAGGAAAGCAAAGAGTGTAGCAGAGGCAGAGCAAATCAAAGGAAGCGGGAAAAAGAATTTCTAATAAAAGCACGACCGTGGGATGCAGAAGCCAAAATGTTAATTAAAGCCACAATAAGTCCAAAATAATCAAACAAAAAGTAAACCAGTAGACTTATTTTTTCCCTTTGGAGCTCAGAGTAACACCTTTAGTCCACATGCCTTAGTGGTTTCTGACCGAGACGAACAGCACAGTTCCTTACAGTGTTTTAACATAAACCGACATTTATTTATCAGAGAACAAATAATATTGTACGTCTGTGTCAGCAATCTTTTCAAAACATGTTTATAAAGCCCAGAAGTGTCCTATAAATAAATCCATAATTTACATATAAGTCACTCATATCACATTATTCCAGTGAGAACACATCATATCATTTCCTCTCTGCATTTGCAACCACCCAAACTACTCCCGTCCCTCCGCACTCCTCTCCTCCACCCAGACTCTTGACTCCCTTCTTGCCTGCCTTAACTTTTTACATTTAATTCCTATCGATGCCTACTCTTCCCTCTGATCCTCTTCACTTTTTCTTCCCCCATGTTTCTAACAAACTCCCTCTGCTGGCTTTGTTGCACCTACCTCCACGTTTTCCTCACTCCCATTAGACTCTCTGACTGAAGCTCTTATGTAACTCCACATTGAACTGTATAGGTGTCTTCCATTTCCATCCCCTCCGTGTCTCTGTCGCAGAATCTGTGTAATCCTTTATGCTTTCTGTGTCTTGTATTTGTGTGATTATGGGTATATTAATATCTACTAAAATAGAGGCCTGTGTCTCTTGTTGTGCCTCTAACTGATCAAATAGGTCTTGTAGACATGGATGGGCAGACATTTTTTTGTTGTTGTTGTTGTTGTTGTATGGATGACTGGATAGCTGACAAATTGACTGACAGGTTCACTGGAAAAGTGGTGACTGGATGGCTGTCTGTCTGTCTGGCTTAGTGCATTATACATTCTCAGGATTGCTGGCACATAGATGTACATTCATGCTTGTGTGTGTGTGTGTATATAGGAGGTTATTTGTGCATATCCAATTCAGCTGCTGCTTGTCGGTCTATCTGCATGCCGGTTGCTCGATCTGTTTTAATTTTCATATAAATTATTTTCAAAACTTTCTCCCTGCTTCGCTCTGAGTGGAGGAGAGAAGGGGGAGGTTGGGTAATTTTGCATGTCTATAAACTGAAAATGTGTGTATGCATATAGTACATTATTTAGATTTTTTTTTCTTTTCTATTTTCCTATGCTCCTCATTATAACCCATCAGTAACTGGAGATATTTTGGTGACAGGTCTCCTGTGATGCCACCCACTACTTCTCATATTATGACAGCTTCTGGGAACAAATACACAAAAACAGCACATGCCATCATATCCTGTAGCTTAATTCTTAAAGCACCACTGGGGTCCAGGCAGCTTAGCCACATCTATCTGTTAAAACTGACACTGCATTTGAAAGCGAGACTGTGTGAAAGTGAGTTAGTGAATTTTATGTTTTCTGTACATGTTAGTTACACACGTGCTGCAACTCACAAGAGTCCTGAAAATCAGTTCTGTTCACACGAAGACATCAGAGAGCTCAGAATGCTTTAGCTGCACTAAAATACACTAAAAATGTTATGAAAAAAATCCTGTTGTATTATAACACAATTACTGTATTATTACATAGATTTTCACAATGGTTGCAACAAAATTAGGAAATCATTTTAACTCAACACCTGAATAGCAAAGATCTGCAAAGTTTCAGTATTTTTTACCAGTCCCATCGCCAGATCTCAGTCTTAAGGGGGGCTTATGAAATCCAACAGGGGGGCACCACTATTATTAGCTTGATTAGTGATCTGGCTTGGGTGGGCGGGCCAGGGCGGGCCCAAGCGTATCAGTGGGCGGCCACGGCCCCCTAGGGCCCGCCCATAGCGACGGGTCTGTTTTTTACATATAACAGGGTCATCCAAACCCTTGATATCCTGCGACTCAGACGCTCCACAGCCTGAGCCGAGTTACCCAGCCTAGCCTCCACCAACAGAGCAGGACTAATGCACACATCAGAATCACCTACACACAGTTCAGCAGTCCTGGATACATCACGTGAGTAATATGGCTTCAACAAGTTCACACGACACAATTGAGTTGCTTTTCTGCGACTGACCCAACCCAAAGGGGAAACGCCACTCAAACCTCGACGTGTCTCAGTGTGGCAACACTTACTTCCCAACAACCACCTCAGAGCCACCACAAATGCACTTATACCTCTCAGCCATAAAGCAGAATGCATCCACCCCAAACAAAACCTGGCTAAATGCACACCAGGGCCAAATCCACTAATTAGCCGAGTTGCAAATACACCAACTAAACAATCCCGGACGAGCCCCTAATTTGTCACAACCTGACTCGTAAGGCCATAAGAGTCAGGTCATGACATGGACACACTATTTGCCAATTGTTAGATTCAACTCATTGCCATTGTGCGCACAAGGCACACAACGAAATGATCATTCCAGATCACTCATCCAGAGACAAGCATCTACGGTCATGCAGCCAGAAACCAGTGCTACTGTAAGGCATTGTGGTTTAAGTATCCTGCTCAAGGACACAATGCAGTGCAGGGACAGGGGCTCGAACCAGCAACCCTCCAGCTGCAAGGCAAACGCGCCACTGCCACTATTGAAAACGCTTTATCAAACAAACTTAACAAAACATGTTGGCAGCTGGTGCACAACACACCCAAAAGGAAGTTCCTGCCTCAGATTTATACCCTGGGAACACAGGACCCGGGTGTTCCCAGTTGGCACTGATGATCCCTGCCCACCAAAGACCTGAATCACCTAGAGATTGAAAAC